>NW_027463954.1:0-104728 GCF_050947455.1 Rhinoderma darwinii
CTTTCTGAAGGGATCTCCCCTTTTAATCCCATTATTTCAACACCTGTTGGACAATGCATTTGTACAGTCATGTGTGATAATGAGCTCATTTATTAAATGCAATTAATGAATACATTGCCACCTCTTGTTGTGTGTGTGTGTGTGTGTGTCTTCTGTGTTTCTGTGTTTCCGGCATTTCACATTGGAACAGCTCATTCACCTTCCTTGTCTTCTCTCCGCCCTCCCTCCCTCCCTCCTAGGTAAGTTAAAGAGCTGCACCTGAGCCAGCCACTGATTGATGCAGCACCACAGTCAAATAGTGGAGTGGAGTGGAGTAGGGGAACAGCAAACAGCCATTAAAGCAGCCAGCCGCCTACCCGCCACAATGGACCTACCTGTGTACACTAGGTGGATGTGATGGAATGTACTGTCGTCCCTACATTTCAAGAAGAAGTAAGAATTGCAGTTGCAACAAACCCTTGCTTGCCTACAAAGAGAGCAGCAATTTGGATTTGTTACTATGTTACCTGGAAGAATAACAAACTGTGCAAGGATGGAGGTTGTAGGAGCAAAGAGAAGTTGTCTGTAAAGTTGGTGGATGCCTATTTTCCATTTTGCAGTCCCTTGTCTCCCTCTTGTGGCCTCCTGGAGGCAAATAAATGTGCAAAAAAAAGACAGCCTGGCGGCCGGCTGTTGCAGTGTTGCCCTCTCAGGCAACACTGAGTGACTGACTGAGCCTCACAGTCTTATATAAAGTTCAGACGGAACTTTGCACGTGTCATAGTGGAGCCCTCAGGATTCCAGAGCCAGCTTTCTGACATCATAATGGGGCCTGCCTCAGAGATAAAAGCCTGGGCCCAGGCAGTGTTGTTCAGTGCTGCTCAGCAGGCAGCACAGGACTGGATTAAAGCTGATACAAGGTGTGAAGGAACAAGGGGTGGCTGTGGGCATGCACTTGCTGCCGCTGCCAGTGTTTATCTGCATGGCAGGAGGGCATTTGGGCGTTGCCAGGAAGGCGTTTTTATGTAGATTCCTCCTCTTTCAGCACTGCATTGTGGTGCAAGCAAAAGAAGCAAATCCTGTCTGGCTTCCTCTCCGGCCTTTATTCACCTCCCGCTTAGTAGCTGTAAATGTGTGTGAGCCTGCAGGGCCCCATGGAATTGCCTAGGAGTAGGCTGAATCGCTGCAAGGGGTGAACAGCAGTATGGGACAGGCTCGGGCAAGGCAAGGGCCGCTCGGGTTATCGCTTCTCGGCCTTTTGGCTAAGATCAAGTGTAGTATCTGTTCTTATCAGTTTAATATCTGATACGTCCCCTATCTGGGGACCATATATTAAATGGATTTTTAGAACAGGGAGATGGAAATAGAGCTTGCTCTGTCCACTCCACGCATTGACCTGGTATTGCAGTATTTCCAGGACCGGTGCACCCTTCCCTTATGTGTTGACTAAAATCAGATTCCAAAAGTGTTTTTTCTCTTTGCCATTGTTTCTGTCTTTCTGAAGGGATCTCCCCTTTTAATCCCATTATTTCAACACCTGTTGGACAATGCATTTGTACAGTCATGTGTGATAATGAGCTCATTTATTAAATGCAATTAATGAATACATTGCCACCTCTTGTTGTGTGTGTGTGTGTGTGTGTCTTCTGTGTTTCTGTGTTTCCGGCATTTCACATTGGAACAGCTCATTCACCTTCCTTGTCTTCTCTCCGCCCTCCCTCCCTCCCTCCTAGGTAAGTTAAAGAGCTGCACCTGAGCCAGCCACTGATTGATGCAGCACCACAGTCAAATAGTGGAGTGGAGTGGAGTAGGGGAACAGCAAACAGCCATTAAAGCAGCCAGCCGCCTACCCGCCACAATGGACCTACCTGTGTACACTAGGTGGATGTGATGGAATGTACTGTCGTCCCTACATTTCAAGAAGAAGTAAGAATTGCAGTTGCAACAAACCCTTGCTTGCCTACAAAGAGAGCAGCAATTTGGATTTGTTACTATGTTACCTGGAAGAATAACAAACTGTGCAAGGATGGAGGTTGTAGGAGCAAAGAGAAGTTGTCTGTAAAGTTGGTGGATGCCTATTTTCCATTTTGCAGTCCCTTGTCTCCCTCTTGTGGCCTCCTGGAGGCAAATAAATGTGCAAAAAAAAGACAGCCTGGCGGCCGGCTGTTGCAGTGTTGCCCTCTCAGGCAACACTGAGTGACTGACTGAGCCTCACAGTCTTATATAAAGTTCAGACGGAACTTTGCACGTGTCATAGTGGAGCCCTCAGGATTCCAGAGCCAGCTTTCTGACATCATAATGGGGCCTGCCTCAGAGATAAAAGCCTGGGCCCAGGCAGTGTTGTTCAGTGCTGCTCAGCAGGCAGCACAGGACTGGATTAAAGCTGATACAAGGTGTGAAGGAACAAGGGGTGGCTGTGGGCATGCACTTGCTGCCGCTGCCAGTGTTTATCTGCATGGCAGGAGGGCATTTGGGCGTTGCCAGGAAGGCGTTTTTATGTAGATTCCTCCTCTTTCAGCACTGCATTGTGGTGCAAGCAAAAGAAGCAAATCCTGTCTGGCTTCCTCTCCGGCCTTTATTCACCTCCCGCTTAGTAGCTGTAAATGTGTGTGAGCCTGCAGGGCCCCATGGAATTGCCTAGGAGTAGGCTGAATCGCTGCAAGGGGTGAACAGCAGTATGGGACAGGCTCGGGCAAGGCAAGGGCCGCTCGGGTTATCGCTTCTCGGCCTTTTGGCTAAGATCAAGTGTAGTATCTGTTCTTATCAGTTTAATATCTGATACGTCCCCTATCTGGGGACCATATATTAAATGGATTTTTAGAACAGGGAGATGGAAATAGAGCTTGCTCTGTCCACTCCACGCATTGACCTGGTATTGCAGTATTTCCAGGACCGGTGCACCCTTCCCTTATGTGTTGACTAAAATCAGATTCCAAAAGTGTTTTTTCTCTTTGCCATTGTTTCTGTCTTTCTGAAGGGATCTCCCCTTTTAATCCCATTATTTCAACACCTGTTGGACAATGCATTTGTACAGTCATGTGTGATAATGAGCTCATTTATTAAATGCAATTAATGAATACATTGCCACCTCTTGTTGTGTGTGTGTGTGTGTGTGTCTTCTGTGTTTCTGTGTTTCCGGCATTTCACATTGGAACAGCTCATTCACCTTCCTTGTCTTCTCTCCGCCCTCCCTCCCTCCCTCCTAGGTAAGTTAAAGAGCTGCACCTGAGCCAGCCACTGATTGATGCAGCACCACAGTCAAATAGTGGAGTGGAGTGGAGTAGGGGAACAGCAAACAGCCATTAAAGCAGCCAGCCGCCTACCCGCCACAATGGACCTACCTGTGTACACTAGGTGGATGTGATGGAATGTACTGTCGTCCCTACATTTCAAGAAGAAGTAAGAATTGCAGTTGCAACAAACCCTTGCTTGCCTACAAAGAGAGCAGCAATTTGGATTTGTTACTATGTTACCTGGAAGAATAACAAACTGTGCAAGGATGGAGGTTGTAGGAGCAAAGAGAAGTTGTCTGTAAAGTTGGTGGATGCCTATTTTCCATTTTGCAGTCCCTTGTCTCCCTCTTGTGGCCTCCTGGAGGCAAATAAATGTGCAAAAAAAAGACAGCCTGGCGGCCGGCTGTTGCAGTGTTGCCCTCTCAGGCAACACTGAGTGACTGACTGAGCCTCACAGTCTTATATAAAGTTCAGACGGAACTTTGCACGTGTCATAGTGGAGCCCTCAGGATTCCAGAGCCAGCTTTCTGACATCATAATGGGGCCTGCCTCAGAGATAAAAGCCTGGGCCCAGGCAGTGTTGTTCAGTGCTGCTCAGCAGGCAGCACAGGACTGGATTAAAGCTGATACAAGGTGTGAAGGAACAAGGGGTGGCTGTGGGCATGCACTTGCTGCCGCTGCCAGTGTTTATCTGCATGGCAGGAGGGCATTTGGGCGTTGCCAGGAAGGCGTTTTTATGTAGATTCCTCCTCTTTCAGCACTGCATTGTGGTGCAAGCAAAAGAAGCAAATCCTGTCTGGCTTCCTCTCCGGCCTTTATTCACCTCCCGCTTAGTAGCTGTAAATGTGTGTGAGCCTGCAGGGCCCCATGGAATTGCCTAGGAGTAGGCTGAATCGCTGCAAGGGGTGAACAGCAGTATGGGACAGGCTCGGGCAAGGCAAGGGCCGCTCGGGTTATCGCTTCTCGGCCTTTTGGCTAAGATCAAGTGTAGTATCTGTTCTTATCAGTTTAATATCTGATACGTCCCCTATCTGGGGACCATATATTAAATGGATTTTTAGAACAGGGAGATGGAAATAGAGCTTGCTCTGTCCACTCCACGCATTGACCTGGTATTGCAGTATTTCCAGGACCGGTGCACCCTTCCCTTATGTGTTGACTAAAATCAGATTCCAAAAGTGTTTTTTCTCTTTGCCATTGTTTCTGTCTTTCTGAAGGGATCTCCCCTTTTAATCCCATTATTTCAACACCTGTTGGACAATGCATTTGTACAGTCATGTGTGATAATGAGCTCATTTATTAAATGCAATTAATGAATACATTGCCACCTCTTGTTGTGTGTGTGTGTGTGTGTGTCTTCTGTGTTTCTGTGTTTCCGGCATTTCACATTGGAACAGCTCATTCACCTTCCTTGTCTTCTCTCCGCCCTCCCTCCCTCCCTCCTAGGTAAGTTAAAGAGCTGCACCTGAGCCAGCCACTGATTGATGCAGCACCACAGTCAAATAGTGGAGTGGAGTGGAGTAGGGGAACAGCAAACAGCCATTAAAGCAGCCAGCCGCCTACCCGCCACAATGGACCTACCTGTGTACACTAGGTGGATGTGATGGAATGTACTGTCGTCCCTACATTTCAAGAAGAAGTAAGAATTGCAGTTGCAACAAACCCTTGCTTGCCTACAAAGAGAGCAGCAATTTGGATTTGTTACTATGTTACCTGGAAGAATAACAAACTGTGCAAGGATGGAGGTTGTAGGAGCAAAGAGAAGTTGTCTGTAAAGTTGGTGGATGCCTATTTTCCATTTTGCAGTCCCTTGTCTCCCTCTTGTGGCCTCCTGGAGGCAAATAAATGTGCAAAAAAAAGACAGCCTGGCGGCCGGCTGTTGCAGTGTTGCCCTCTCAGGCAACACTGAGTGACTGACTGAGCCTCACAGTCTTATATAAAGTTCAGACGGAACTTTGCACGTGTCATAGTGGAGCCCTCAGGATTCCAGAGCCAGCTTTCTGACATCATAATGGGGCCTGCCTCAGAGATAAAAGCCTGGGCCCAGGCAGTGTTGTTCAGTGCTGCTCAGCAGGCAGCACAGGACTGGATTAAAGCTGATACAAGGTGTGAAGGAACAAGGGGTGGCTGTGGGCATGCACTTGCTGCCGCTGCCAGTGTTTATCTGCATGGCAGGAGGGCATTTGGGCGTTGCCAGGAAGGCGTTTTTATGTAGATTCCTCCTCTTTCAGCACTGCATTGTGGTGCAAGCAAAAGAAGCAAATCCTGTCTGGCTTCCTCTCCGGCCTTTATTCACCTCCCGCTTAGTAGCTGTAAATGTGTGTGAGCCTGCAGGGCCCCATGGAATTGCCTAGGAGTAGGCTGAATCGCTGCAAGGGGTGAACAGCAGTATGGGACAGGCTCGGGCAAGGCAAGGGCCGCTCGGGTTATCGCTTCTCGGCCTTTTGGCTAAGATCAAGTGTAGTATCTGTTCTTATCAGTTTAATATCTGATACGTCCCCTATCTGGGGACCATATATTAAATGGATTTTTAGAACAGGGAGATGGAAATAGAGCTTGCTCTGTCCACTCCACGCATTGACCTGGTATTGCAGTATTTCCAGGACCGGTGCACCCTTCCCTTATGTGTTGACTAAAATCAGATTCCAAAAGTGTTTTTTCTCTTTGCCATTGTTTCTGTCTTTCTGAAGGGATCTCCCCTTTTAATCCCATTATTTCAACACCTGTTGGACAATGCATTTGTACAGTCATGTGTGATAATGAGCTCATTTATTAAATGCAATTAATGAATACATTGCCACCTCTTGTTGTGTGTGTGTGTGTGTGTGTCTTCTGTGTTTCTGTGTTTCCGGCATTTCACATTGGAACAGCTCATTCACCTTCCTTGTCTTCTCTCCGCCCTCCCTCCCTCCCTCCTAGGTAAGTTAAAGAGCTGCACCTGAGCCAGCCACTGATTGATGCAGCACCACAGTCAAATAGTGGAGTGGAGTGGAGTAGGGGAACAGCAAACAGCCATTAAAGCAGCCAGCCGCCTACCCGCCACAATGGACCTACCTGTGTACACTAGGTGGATGTGATGGAATGTACTGTCGTCCCTACATTTCAAGAAGAAGTAAGAATTGCAGTTGCAACAAACCCTTGCTTGCCTACAAAGAGAGCAGCAATTTGGATTTGTTACTATGTTACCTGGAAGAATAACAAACTGTGCAAGGATGGAGGTTGTAGGAGCAAAGAGAAGTTGTCTGTAAAGTTGGTGGATGCCTATTTTCCATTTTGCAGTCCCTTGTCTCCCTCTTGTGGCCTCCTGGAGGCAAATAAATGTGCAAAAAAAAGACAGCCTGGCGGCCGGCTGTTGCAGTGTTGCCCTCTCAGGCAACACTGAGTGACTGACTGAGCCTCACAGTCTTATATAAAGTTCAGACGGAACTTTGCACGTGTCATAGTGGAGCCCTCAGGATTCCAGAGCCAGCTTTCTGACATCATAATGGGGCCTGCCTCAGAGATAAAAGCCTGGGCCCAGGCAGTGTTGTTCAGTGCTGCTCAGCAGGCAGCACAGGACTGGATTAAAGCTGATACAAGGTGTGAAGGAACAAGGGGTGGCTGTGGGCATGCACTTGCTGCCGCTGCCAGTGTTTATCTGCATGGCAGGAGGGCATTTGGGCGTTGCCAGGAAGGCGTTTTTATGTAGATTCCTCCTCTTTCAGCACTGCATTGTGGTGCAAGCAAAAGAAGCAAATCCTGTCTGGCTTCCTCTCCGGCCTTTATTCACCTCCCGCTTAGTAGCTGTAAATGTGTGTGAGCCTGCAGGGCCCCATGGAATTGCCTAGGAGTAGGCTGAATCGCTGCAAGGGGTGAACAGCAGTATGGGACAGGCTCGGGCAAGGCAAGGGCCGCTCGGGTTATCGCTTCTCGGCCTTTTGGCTAAGATCAAGTGTAGTATCTGTTCTTATCAGTTTAATATCTGATACGTCCCCTATCTGGGGACCATATATTAAATGGATTTTTAGAACAGGGAGATGGAAATAGAGCTTGCTCTGTCCACTCCACGCATTGACCTGGTATTGCAGTATTTCCAGGACCGGTGCACCCTTCCCTTATGTGTTGACTAAAATCAGATTCCAAAAGTGTTTTTTCTCTTTGCCATTGTTTCTGTCTTTCTGAAGGGATCTCCCCTTTTAATCCCATTATTTCAACACCTGTTGGACAATGCATTTGTACAGTCATGTGTGATAATGAGCTCATTTATTAAATGCAATTAATGAATACATTGCCACCTCTTGTTGTGTGTGTGTGTGTGTGTGTCTTCTGTGTTTCTGTGTTTCCGGCATTTCACATTGGAACAGCTCATTCACCTTCCTTGTCTTCTCTCCGCCCTCCCTCCCTCCCTCCTAGGTAAGTTAAAGAGCTGCACCTGAGCCAGCCACTGATTGATGCAGCACCACAGTCAAATAGTGGAGTGGAGTGGAGTAGGGGAACAGCAAACAGCCATTAAAGCAGCCAGCCGCCTACCCGCCACAATGGACCTACCTGTGTACACTAGGTGGATGTGATGGAATGTACTGTCGTCCCTACATTTCAAGAAGAAGTAAGAATTGCAGTTGCAACAAACCCTTGCTTGCCTACAAAGAGAGCAGCAATTTGGATTTGTTACTATGTTACCTGGAAGAATAACAAACTGTGCAAGGATGGAGGTTGTAGGAGCAAAGAGAAGTTGTCTGTAAAGTTGGTGGATGCCTATTTTCCATTTTGCAGTCCCTTGTCTCCCTCTTGTGGCCTCCTGGAGGCAAATAAATGTGCAAAAAAAAGACAGCCTGGCGGCCGGCTGTTGCAGTGTTGCCCTCTCAGGCAACACTGAGTGACTGACTGAGCCTCACAGTCTTATATAAAGTTCAGACGGAACTTTGCACGTGTCATAGTGGAGCCCTCAGGATTCCAGAGCCAGCTTTCTGACATCATAATGGGGCCTGCCTCAGAGATAAAAGCCTGGGCCCAGGCAGTGTTGTTCAGTGCTGCTCAGCAGGCAGCACAGGACTGGATTAAAGCTGATACAAGGTGTGAAGGAACAAGGGGTGGCTGTGGGCATGCACTTGCTGCCGCTGCCAGTGTTTATCTGCATGGCAGGAGGGCATTTGGGCGTTGCCAGGAAGGCGTTTTTATGTAGATTCCTCCTCTTTCAGCACTGCATTGTGGTGCAAGCAAAAGAAGCAAATCCTGTCTGGCTTCCTCTCCGGCCTTTATTCACCTCCCGCTTAGTAGCTGTAAATGTGTGTGAGCCTGCAGGGCCCCATGGAATTGCCTAGGAGTAGGCTGAATCGCTGCAAGGGGTGAACAGCAGTATGGGACAGGCTCGGGCAAGGCAAGGGCCGCTCGGGTTATCGCTTCTCGGCCTTTTGGCTAAGATCAAGTGTAGTACCTGCTCAAGCTGAGGTTAGTAATCATCCCTGCCGGTGGTACGTGGGCCATCGTAGGGGGATGACAGAACGCCGAGGTGAGGGCAGGGAACCACAACGGTCATCGCTCTGGTGTACGCATTTGGTTTAAAGGTACCATTTGTAGGTGACCAGGCGACCGCCGGATCGAGGTCAGGAGGTCGGGTAGTTTGAAAGCCCGAGTTGCTATGTGCCCCAGGGCTGGTGACCCTGGGGTGCCTTAACTCACTGGGGGTGGGATCCCACTGAGTGAAGGCACACTTGCACGCACTCTTCTTTCACACTTTTAAGCACACACCTTTATTCTCCCGGCCTTCTGGCTGGGAGATGAGGAATTTTTATATACCTGGCGGATGTCCAGGCTGTATCACAGCGCACATCCACTTATTTAATTTTGTTTTTCACTGTGTGTTTGTCACGTTTGTCACAAGGATTTTGGGATGCGGTGCCCTTTTGGGACCCTCCTGAGGTCTAGGGGGAAAATGTGTGGCCTTCTGGTTCCTTTTTCCCCTGCAACCCGGCCTCCCTTCTTCGGAGGGGAGGTGCAACTAGGATGCAGGCTCCTGGGTGGACACTGGGGTGGCAGCCCAGGTAGAAGCCTAGGAGTGTGTTTGGGTCTCCCTAAGCTTCGGCGAGGGGGGACCATCGATCCTTGATCCTCTAGGCCTATGGTTTGGAGGGTCAGGGAATGGTTATGCGGGGCCTCTCTCTTTTAAGAGAAGGGCTGCGATAGACCGCATCCTTGTGCACTTTTTGTGTGGCACCTCTGCACTTTTTATGCACTTGGGTGATAGAAAGCACGGCTCGGGCTTTTTTAAAAAAAAGGAATCTGTTCTTATCAGTTTAATATCTGATACGTCCCCTATCTGGGGACCATATATTAAATGGATTTTTAGAACAGGGAGATGGAAATAGAGCTTGCTCTGTCCACTCCACGCATTGACCTGGTATTGCAGTATTTCCAGGACCGGTGCACCCTTCCCTTATGTGTTGACTAAAATCAGATTCCAAAAGTGTTTTTTCTCTTTGCCATTGTTTCTGTCTTTCTGAAGGGATCTCCCCTTTTAATCCCATTATTTCAACACCTGTTGGACAATGCATTTGTACAGTCATGTGTGATAATGAGCTCATTTATTAAATGCAATTAATGAATACATTGCCACCTCTTGTTGTGTGTGTGTGTGTGTGTGTCTTCTGTGTTTCTGTGTTTCCGGCATTTCACATTGGAACAGCTCATTCACCTTCCTTGTCTTCTCTCCGCCCTCCCTCCCTCCCTCCTAGGTAAGTTAAAGAGCTGCACCTGAGCCAGCCACTGATTGATGCAGCACCACAGTCAAATAGTGGAGTGGAGTGGAGTAGGGGAACAGCAAACAGCCATTAAAGCAGCCAGCCGCCTACCCGCCACAATGGACCTACCTGTGTACACTAGGTGGATGTGATGGAATGTACTGTCGTCCCTACATTTCAAGAAGAAGTAAGAATTGCAGTTGCAACAAACCCTTGCTTGCCTACAAAGAGAGCAGCAATTTGGATTTGTTACTATGTTACCTGGAAGAATAACAAACTGTGCAAGGATGGAGGTTGTAGGAGCAAAGAGAAGTTGTCTGTAAAGTTGGTGGATGCCTATTTTCCATTTTGCAGTCCCTTGTCTCCCTCTTGTGGCCTCCTGGAGGCAAATAAATGTGCAAAAAAAAGACAGCCTGGCGGCCGGCTGTTGCAGTGTTGCCCTCTCAGGCAACACTGAGTGACTGACTGAGCCTCACAGTCTTATATAAAGTTCAGACGGAACTTTGCACGTGTCATAGTGGAGCCCTCAGGATTCCAGAGCCAGCTTTCTGACATCATAATGGGGCCTGCCTCAGAGATAAAAGCCTGGGCCCAGGCAGTGTTGTTCAGTGCTGCTCAGCAGGCAGCACAGGACTGGATTAAAGCTGATACAAGGTGTGAAGGAACAAGGGGTGGCTGTGGGCATGCACTTGCTGCCGCTGCCAGTGTTTATCTGCATGGCAGGAGGGCATTTGGGCGTTGCCAGGAAGGCGTTTTTATGTAGATTCCTCCTCTTTCAGCACTGCATTGTGGTGCAAGCAAAAGAAGCAAATCCTGTCTGGCTTCCTCTCCGGCCTTTATTCACCTCCCGCTTAGTAGCTGTAAATGTGTGTGAGCCTGCAGGGCCCCATGGAATTGCCTAGGAGTAGGCTGAATCGCTGCAAGGGGTGAACAGCAGTATGGGACAGGCTCGGGCAAGGCAAGGGCCGCTCGGGTTATCGCTTCTCGGCCTTTTGGCTAAGATCAAGTGTAGTATCTGTTCTTATCAGTCCTTGTAAGGATAGATAGCTCGGAGAACCACTGGGGGCTATAAACACTAGCTTAGCGATCCAAGAGCGTTCCAGACGAAGCCGGCGACGAACTGCGGAGAAGAACCACCGAAGACGAAGATCCAGAAGGGAGAAGCCGCCATCGGGGAAGAAGCTCCGGGAGATCGCTGCCGGGAAGAAGGAGAACTGCGACAGAGACCTTCGGAGAAGAGCCGCTGCTGAAGGGGATCCTTGAAGAAGCTCGGCCGCAGAAGAAGCTCGACGAGGAACCGCTGCGGAAGAAATTTCGTGGAAGAACCTCGGCCAGCAAGGAGAAGATTTGCATAGCTCCGCCCCCTTCGGGAAAGAGCTATCGAAGATCCTCCCCAAGCGACAGGAACAGCTGGAAGAAGCCATGGCCTCAACCAGCAACCCTGCCACCCAGAAGAAGAAGGCTGATGGACCAGGTGAGCCGGCCCAGGCCAGGACATCTCCTCCTGAAGCCTCCTCAAGCGAACAGGCCACCAGGAAGCCGAACCAGGCTGCTCCAACCCTGGAGCCCTGGATGAAGCAGACGGTGGCCCTGAAGCTGAAGGAGGTGGACGGGAGAGTGCCGGACATGACGGAAGAAGTGTTCTGCCAGAAGATGCTCCTGGACCAGGGCTTCGCTAAGCCGGAGACCATCAGCATCCAGGCCTTCATGACCGGGATGTTCTTCGTGACCTTCGCTTCGATCAACATCTGCAGAAGGTACTGGGAGATGGTGAAAGCGGCGAGGCCTGAATCCCCTTTCTCTCGCTTTGTGGGCAACTGCCCTGTCCAAAGAGAGGAAAGGCGGGTGACGGTCTCAATGCGGAACCCACACACCCCCGGCAAAGACATCACCACGCTCCTGAAGCGGTTCTGCACAGTGGTGAGGGAACCCACCCACATCCTGAACGGACTCGGCTTCTGGACTGGCAAGTGGTCGGTAATCGTCCGACTGAACAAGGATTCGAGCGCGGAAGACGGCCTCCAGCACCTGCCCCAGTCACTCTCGCTGGGCAACTCCTACGGCCTCATCTATTACCCGGACATGCCGCAGATCTGCAGGAGATGCAGCAAGAAGGGTCATTCGGTGAAGGACTGCAAGGAGGACGCCTGCAAGAACTGCCGGGTAACAGGACACGAGACCAAAGACTGCCCGAAACGGACAATGTGCAACCTCTGCGGACAAGCAGCCCACTCTTACAAGGACTGCCCGAAGAGGGATCGATCCTGGGCAACTGTAGCAGCGAAAGCTCCAGCCAGAGGGAACCCCGCCCCAGCCAGAGCTCCAGCGGCACAGAAGACCGGGAAAAAGAAGGATGGTAAGAAGACGACAGTCCCTCCCCCCCCTCTCCCGGCCCTCCCTCGCCCTACCCTTCCCACCCTCCCTCGCCCGGCCCTCCCCACCCCCCCGTCCCCAACCCCTGTCACCCCCACTGAGGCTCTCACCTTCTCCTACCCACCCATCTCAGTGGTCCTGTCACCTGCACCTCTCCCAACCCAGCCTCCCTTCTCCCCAGCTCCAGCAGCACTAACATCTTCCCCTCCAGCTGCTGGAGTCCTCTCCCTGGAGGATTTTCCCCCTCTTGTCTCCTCAGGTGCCATCCAGAGGAAGAGAAAGGTGAGGGACAGCCCAGCTGCTGAGTCCTCAAAGCGACAAGTCGTGGAAATCTGCGAAGATTCCCTTGCGCAGCAGGAGGAAATGGAGCAGATGGTGGAGGAACTCGTGTCTGAACCTGAGGTCATCGACTTCACAACAGACATCCAGGTGGCTACAATCCTGGAACAATTTTTGTCAGAGGGCCTGCTGGATCTTTCGGACCCGCCAGGCGAGGAGGATCCGCCCGACCGGACTGGTAACTAAGGTGTATCGTTTGCACTAACCTTCTTTATTCTCCCCCATGGCTGCTAAACTTAACATCTTTAGCCTCAATGTGAGGAGTGTTAGAGATAGGACTAGATGTCAGATGGTGCTAACTTTTCTTTCCAAGCAGTCGAGTGATGTATTTATGCTGCAGGAATGTACTCTCCCCTCTTCCAGGTCATACCATCATCTGGCCAGGCAGTGGACCCATGGCCCGTCCTACTGGTCTGGTGGGGGCGACTGTAAGTCTGCAGGGGTTGCCATCCTGATTAGGGGAGGCGTATTTACTGTTGACTCTGTCCAGGAGCTCGCCTGCGGCCGCTTGTTGGTCGTAGACGGTTCCTGGGCAGGAGAGCCGATTAGGCTCATCAACGTGTACGCCCCCCCTATGAAGGCTGAGCGCCTGGAACTATTCCAGACCCTGCGGACCCAGCTCGCCACCACTAGGGCAGTGGTGATGGCCGGGGACTTCAACTGCCCCATCGAAGAGGATGGACGAAGTTCCGGCACTTCAATCAAGCTGGATGTCAGTTCCAAACTGCTTATCGAGATGGTAACCGAAGCATCCTTGCAGGACGTTGTGGGCTCCATGGGGATCGGCTCTGTGAACTATTCATGGAGCCGACCCGATGGCTCACTTCGTTCTCGGATTGACTTTGTGTTCACCTCCCGGGCAGTCAAGCAGCATGGGCACTCCATGGTCCCCTGCTTCTTCTCTGACCACAGGGCCATTCTCTTCCAGGGTGCCATCGGCCACGGTTTTCCTCCCGGCCCTGGCTCCTGGAAGCTGAATTGTGCCCTGCTGGAAAGAGAGGAGGTACTGGCGGAACTTAGAGACGCCTATATTGTTTGGAGGAATGATAAAGTTTTCTTTGACAAAACCTGTGACTGGTGGGAATATGTTAAAGTTGAATTTCGTTGTTTCTTTCAGGCAAAAAGTCGCCAACAGGCGTGTGAGAGGAAGAGAGACTTCAGAGAGATGCAGCGTCAGCTGCGATCCCTGCAAGACCTCCTTCAATGCGGCTGGGACGTCAGGAAGGAGCTGGAGGAAGCCAAAAAGGGCCTGAAAGGGCACTTTGAGGAGGAATCCAAGCGAATTGTCTTTCGTTCCAAGGTGGAGAACCTGGAGAAGGGTGAGAAATGTAACTCGTTCTTTTTCAGGAAACTCCATGCCGGCCACACGCCCCTGAAGGAACTCCGAGATGAGACCGGAAACATGCATTCTGGGAAGAAGGAGGTGATGGGAGTCGTCACAGACTACTACCGAAGCCTCTACTCCCGGAAAACCACTGACCCCGAAGCCGCCGATAAATTCCTGTCAGGTATCACTAATCATCTTGATCCTGCAGGTACGGAGGCTATGGACGTACCCCTGACGGTGGAGGAACTGCTCTCTGCCGCTAAATCCTTCAGACCCGGCAGGACCCCGGGCAGTGATGGTCTCCCAGCAGAGCTCTATGTAGCGCTGGGGGACTTGATCTGTCCGGACCTGCTGGAGCTCTATGAGGAGATGGTGGTGGAGGGTAGAATGCCACCGTCCTTGAGAGAAGGCATGATCACGATCTTGTATAAGCGGAAGGGGGAGAGATGTGACCTGAAAAACTGGCGTCCCATCTCTCTCCTGAACGTGGACTACAAGATCCTCGCCAAAGTATTGACCAACAGACTGAAGGTTGTCATCGGACAGATCATCGGATCGGACCAAACCTGCGGCATTCCTGGCCGTAGGGTGGCCGACAGTCTTGCCCTGGTGAGGGACACGGTGCATTACATGCAAAGCCGCCGTACACACGCGGCCCTGGTCAGTCTGGATCAGGAGAAGGCTTTTGACCGGGTCTCTCACGAATTCATGGGTAAGGCTCTGCGTAGGCTGCGGCTTGGCAGGTTGTTCTGTTTGTATGTTAACCTGATGTATTGCGACATTTACAGCTCGGTGCTGGTGAACGGCTGGAAGACTGACCCCTTTCCTGTATCGTCTGGGGTTAGACAAGGCTGTCCTCTTTCACCTCTCCTTTTTGTTTGTGTTATAGAGCTCTTCGCAGAGGCTATCCGGCAGAATGGAGAGATCAGAGGGATCACCGCACCAGGTCCAGGACACTTCGAGGTCAAATGCTCGCTGTACATGGACGACGTGACCGTCTTCTGCGCTGACCAGAGTTCGGTGACTGCACTCGTCCAGACCTGCGAGGAGTTCGGACGCGCTTCAGGGGCAAAAGTCAACTGCGGGAAGTCGGAAGCCATGCTCTTCGGAAAGTGGTACCTGCCTTCTCCTGCCTCCTTCCCTTTTACTATCAAGCCGGACTTCATCAAAATTCTGGGAGTCTGGTTCGGTAAGGAAGGTGCAGCCCTAAAGTCGTGGGAAGAACGCTTGGCCAAAGTCAACCAAAGGATCGGACTGTGGAGCCTCAGACAACTCACTATTGAGGGCAAAGCAATGGTCCTGCGTAACGAAGTCTTGCCTGTGCTACAATACACTGCACAGGCATGGCCCCCTCTTGCAACGGTCTCGAGGGCCATTACCAGGACTGTGTTTCGCTTCATCTGGGGCTCGAAAATGGACAGAGTAAAGCGGACTGTTATGTACAAGGAGCCCCGCAAAGGTGGGAAGGGTATACCCGACATTCCCACTCTGCTGCGGATCGCTTTTGCATGTGACTGTGTTCGTAGGACTCTGAGGACAGCAAACGGCTCTGCGGGCAAGGCCATGTCCCGCTACTTCCTCCTTCCCCTCTGGCGAGGTTTTGGCTGGGACAAGTGGGACAGCTCCTTCCCTTACAACTGGCACGCTCCCTGGTTCTACGGAGATGTTGTCCGGTTTGTGAGGGAGCATCAACTGGAGGGTCTTAAGCCCGACTTGTGGAAACCTAAGACGATCCACAAGCACATCAGAGCGAAGGACTCACTGGAGTTTGTTCCAGGGCTTCATGCCGACACGTTGGAGACTGTTTGGACTAACGTGTCATCTGGCAGGTTGACCAACGGGCACAAGGACATTTCATGGATGGCCATCCAGGGAGGACTGCCTCTTAGGTCATTCATGCATGCCCGCAACCTGTGCAAGACCCGGTACTGCCCCAGGTGCCCCTTCACGGAGGAAACATCTTTGCACATTTTCTGGCAGTGCCCCTTTGCACAGGGTCTGTTGAAAGCCTTGGAACATGAACTCAAGGACTCAGTACCCAGGAACAGACTGTCGTACCGCTCGGTACTTTATGGACTATTTCCTGGGAATACCACGGATGGAGCAATCCAGGAAGCCTGGCGCCTTATGAACTGCTTTAAGGACGCTATATGGTTTGCCAGGAACCGTCTGATTTTGCGGAGAGAGAGTGTGTCCGTCCAGGACTGCCGCAGGCTGATCCACAGCCTGCTCAGAGACTATTCCACCTGGGACAGCCCGGACGTCGATGAGGAAGAGGACTGA
This sequence comes from Rhinoderma darwinii, assembly GCF_050947455.1. Classification (NCBI taxonomy): domain Eukaryota; kingdom Metazoa; phylum Chordata; class Amphibia; order Anura; family Rhinodermatidae; genus Rhinoderma; species Rhinoderma darwinii. The sequence continues at coordinate 16,251 of NW_027463954.1, forward strand.
TACTCCCCTTCCCCCCACTCTCCCTTCTTGTGTGTTGTCTTTCAATAAAGCTTCGGGCCTGTGATTTCCCCCTTCCCTATCCCCTCCTACCCACTCCCCTATCCCATCACTTGTCTGTAATGCTTTGTTGTTTGGCTTTAGTGAATGCAAGAATGTTAGTGTAGCATGTGGTGTAATGTATAGCATAGGCTAGCCTGTACTGTGTATTATACTGTCATGTTATGTTTGACGACTGTTATTATTTATTATTTGCTGCTTCATGGCTTGCGCTGCGTCGCAGTAATGTTTGTATGATGACGATTGATTGTCAATAAAGCATTTTTCAATCAAAAAAATCTGTTCTTATCAGTTTAATATCTGATACGTCCCCTATCTGGGGACCATATATTAAATGGATTTTTAGAACAGGGAGATGGAAATAGAGCTTGCTCTGTCCACTCCACGCATTGACCTGGTATTGCAGTATTTCCAGGACCGGTGCACCCTTCCCTTATGTGTTGACTAAAATCAGATTCCAAAAGTGTTTTTTCTCTTTGCCATTGTTTCTGTCTTTCTGAAGGGATCTCCCCTTTTAATCCCATTATTTCAACACCTGTTGGACAATGCATTTGTACAGTCATGTGTGATAATGAGCTCATTTATTAAATGCAATTAATGAATACATTGCCACCTCTTGTTGTGTGTGTGTGTGTGTGTGTCTTCTGTGTTTCTGTGTTTCCGGCATTTCACATTGGAACAGCTCATTCACCTTCCTTGTCTTCTCTCCGCCCTCCCTCCCTCCCTCCTAGGTAAGTTAAAGAGCTGCACCTGAGCCAGCCACTGATTGATGCAGCACCACAGTCAAATAGTGGAGTGGAGTGGAGTAGGGGAACAGCAAACAGCCATTAAAGCAGCCAGCCGCCTACCCGCCACAATGGACCTACCTGTGTACACTAGGTGGATGTGATGGAATGTACTGTCGTCCCTACATTTCAAGAAGAAGTAAGAATTGCAGTTGCAACAAACCCTTGCTTGCCTACAAAGAGAGCAGCAATTTGGATTTGTTACTATGTTACCTGGAAGAATAACAAACTGTGCAAGGATGGAGGTTGTAGGAGCAAAGAGAAGTTGTCTGTAAAGTTGGTGGATGCCTATTTTCCATTTTGCAGTCCCTTGTCTCCCTCTTGTGGCCTCCTGGAGGCAAATAAATGTGCAAAAAAAAGACAGCCTGGCGGCCGGCTGTTGCAGTGTTGCCCTCTCAGGCAACACTGAGTGACTGACTGAGCCTCACAGTCTTATATAAAGTTCAGACGGAACTTTGCACGTGTCATAGTGGAGCCCTCAGGATTCCAGAGCCAGCTTTCTGACATCATAATGGGGCCTGCCTCAGAGATAAAAGCCTGGGCCCAGGCAGTGTTGTTCAGTGCTGCTCAGCAGGCAGCACAGGACTGGATTAAAGCTGATACAAGGTGTGAAGGAACAAGGGGTGGCTGTGGGCATGCACTTGCTGCCGCTGCCAGTGTTTATCTGCATGGCAGGAGGGCATTTGGGCGTTGCCAGGAAGGCGTTTTTATGTAGATTCCTCCTCTTTCAGCACTGCATTGTGGTGCAAGCAAAAGAAGCAAATCCTGTCTGGCTTCCTCTCCGGCCTTTATTCACCTCCCGCTTAGTAGCTGTAAATGTGTGTGAGCCTGCAGGGCCCCATGGAATTGCCTAGGAGTAGGCTGAATCGCTGCAAGGGGTGAACAGCAGTATGGGACAGGCTCGGGCAAGGCAAGGGCCGCTCGGGTTATCGCTTCTCGGCCTTTTGGCTAAGATCAAGTGTAGTATCTGTTCTTATCAGTTTAATATCTGATACGTCCCCTATCTGGGGACCATATATTAAATGGATTTTTAGAACAGGGAGATGGAAATAGAGCTTGCTCTGTCCACTCCACGCATTGACCTGGTATTGCAGTATTTCCAGGACCGGTGCACCCTTCCCTTATGTGTTGACTAAAATCAGATTCCAAAAGTGTTTTTTCTCTTTGCCATTGTTTCTGTCTTTCTGAAGGGATCTCCCCTTTTAATCCCATTATTTCAACACCTGTTGGACAATGCATTTGTACAGTCATGTGTGATAATGAGCTCATTTATTAAATGCAATTAATGAATACATTGCCACCTCTTGTTGTGTGTGTGTGTGTGTGTGTCTTCTGTGTTTCTGTGTTTCCGGCATTTCACATTGGAACAGCTCATTCACCTTCCTTGTCTTCTCTCCGCCCTCCCTCCCTCCCTCCTAGGTAAGTTAAAGAGCTGCACCTGAGCCAGCCACTGATTGATGCAGCACCACAGTCAAATAGTGGAGTGGAGTGGAGTAGGGGAACAGCAAACAGCCATTAAAGCAGCCAGCCGCCTACCCGCCACAATGGACCTACCTGTGTACACTAGGTGGATGTGATGGAATGTACTGTCGTCCCTACATTTCAAGAAGAAGTAAGAATTGCAGTTGCAACAAACCCTTGCTTGCCTACAAAGAGAGCAGCAATTTGGATTTGTTACTATGTTACCTGGAAGAATAACAAACTGTGCAAGGATGGAGGTTGTAGGAGCAAAGAGAAGTTGTCTGTAAAGTTGGTGGATGCCTATTTTCCATTTTGCAGTCCCTTGTCTCCCTCTTGTGGCCTCCTGGAGGCAAATAAATGTGCAAAAAAAAGACAGCCTGGCGGCCGGCTGTTGCAGTGTTGCCCTCTCAGGCAACACTGAGTGACTGACTGAGCCTCACAGTCTTATATAAAGTTCAGACGGAACTTTGCACGTGTCATAGTGGAGCCCTCAGGATTCCAGAGCCAGCTTTCTGACATCATAATGGGGCCTGCCTCAGAGATAAAAGCCTGGGCCCAGGCAGTGTTGTTCAGTGCTGCTCAGCAGGCAGCACAGGACTGGATTAAAGCTGATACAAGGTGTGAAGGAACAAGGGGTGGCTGTGGGCATGCACTTGCTGCCGCTGCCAGTGTTTATCTGCATGGCAGGAGGGCATTTGGGCGTTGCCAGGAAGGCGTTTTTATGTAGATTCCTCCTCTTTCAGCACTGCATTGTGGTGCAAGCAAAAGAAGCAAATCCTGTCTGGCTTCCTCTCCGGCCTTTATTCACCTCCCGCTTAGTAGCTGTAAATGTGTGTGAGCCTGCAGGGCCCCATGGAATTGCCTAGGAGTAGGCTGAATCGCTGCAAGGGGTGAACAGCAGTATGGGACAGGCTCGGGCAAGGCAAGGGCCGCTCGGGTTATCGCTTCTCGGCCTTTTGGCTAAGATCAAGTGTAGTATCTGTTCTTATCAGTTTAATATCTGATACGTCCCCTATCTGGGGACCATATATTAAATGGATTTTTAGAACAGGGAGATGGAAATAGAGCTTGCTCTGTCCACTCCACGCATTGACCTGGTATTGCAGTATTTCCAGGACCGGTGCACCCTTCCCTTATGTGTTGACTAAAATCAGATTCCAAAAGTGTTTTTTCTCTTTGCCATTGTTTCTGTCTTTCTGAAGGGATCTCCCCTTTTAATCCCATTATTTCAACACCTGTTGGACAATGCATTTGTACAGTCATGTGTGATAATGAGCTCATTTATTAAATGCAATTAATGAATACATTGCCACCTCTTGTTGTGTGTGTGTGTGTGTGTGTCTTCTGTGTTTCTGTGTTTCCGGCATTTCACATTGGAACAGCTCATTCACCTTCCTTGTCTTCTCTCCGCCCTCCCTCCCTCCCTCCTAGGTAAGTTAAAGAGCTGCACCTGAGCCAGCCACTGATTGATGCAGCACCACAGTCAAATAGTGGAGTGGAGTGGAGTAGGGGAACAGCAAACAGCCATTAAAGCAGCCAGCCGCCTACCCGCCACAATGGACCTACCTGTGTACACTAGGTGGATGTGATGGAATGTACTGTCGTCCCTACATTTCAAGAAGAAGTAAGAATTGCAGTTGCAACAAACCCTTGCTTGCCTACAAAGAGAGCAGCAATTTGGATTTGTTACTATGTTACCTGGAAGAATAACAAACTGTGCAAGGATGGAGGTTGTAGGAGCAAAGAGAAGTTGTCTGTAAAGTTGGTGGATGCCTATTTTCCATTTTGCAGTCCCTTGTCTCCCTCTTGTGGCCTCCTGGAGGCAAATAAATGTGCAAAAAAAAGACAGCCTGGCGGCCGGCTGTTGCAGTGTTGCCCTCTCAGGCAACACTGAGTGACTGACTGAGCCTCACAGTCTTATATAAAGTTCAGACGGAACTTTGCACGTGTCATAGTGGAGCCCTCAGGATTCCAGAGCCAGCTTTCTGACATCATAATGGGGCCTGCCTCAGAGATAAAAGCCTGGGCCCAGGCAGTGTTGTTCAGTGCTGCTCAGCAGGCAGCACAGGACTGGATTAAAGCTGATACAAGGTGTGAAGGAACAAGGGGTGGCTGTGGGCATGCACTTGCTGCCGCTGCCAGTGTTTATCTGCATGGCAGGAGGGCATTTGGGCGTTGCCAGGAAGGCGTTTTTATGTAGATTCCTCCTCTTTCAGCACTGCATTGTGGTGCAAGCAAAAGAAGCAAATCCTGTCTGGCTTCCTCTCCGGCCTTTATTCACCTCCCGCTTAGTAGCTGTAAATGTGTGTGAGCCTGCAGGGCCCCATGGAATTGCCTAGGAGTAGGCTGAATCGCTGCAAGGGGTGAACAGCAGTATGGGACAGGCTCGGGCAAGGCAAGGGCCGCTCGGGTTATCGCTTCTCGGCCTTTTGGCTAAGATCAAGTGTAGTATCTGTTCTTATCAGTTTAATATCTGATACGTCCCCTATCTGGGGACCATATATTAAATGGATTTTTAGAACAGGGAGATGGAAATAGAGCTTGCTCTGTCCACTCCACGCATTGACCTGGTATTGCAGTATTTCCAGGACCGGTGCACCCTTCCCTTATGTGTTGACTAAAATCAGATTCCAAAAGTGTTTTTTCTCTTTGCCATTGTTTCTGTCTTTCTGAAGGGATCTCCCCTTTTAATCCCATTATTTCAACACCTGTTGGACAATGCATTTGTACAGTCATGTGTGATAATGAGCTCATTTATTAAATGCAATTAATGAATACATTGCCACCTCTTGTTGTGTGTGTGTGTGTGTGTGTCTTCTGTGTTTCTGTGTTTCCGGCATTTCACATTGGAACAGCTCATTCACCTTCCTTGTCTTCTCTCCGCCCTCCCTCCCTCCCTCCTAGGTAAGTTAAAGAGCTGCACCTGAGCCAGCCACTGATTGATGCAGCACCACAGTCAAATAGTGGAGTGGAGTGGAGTAGGGGAACAGCAAACAGCCATTAAAGCAGCCAGCCGCCTACCCGCCACAATGGACCTACCTGTGTACACTAGGTGGATGTGATGGAATGTACTGTCGTCCCTACATTTCAAGAAGAAGTAAGAATTGCAGTTGCAACAAACCCTTGCTTGCCTACAAAGAGAGCAGCAATTTGGATTTGTTACTATGTTACCTGGAAGAATAACAAACTGTGCAAGGATGGAGGTTGTAGGAGCAAAGAGAAGTTGTCTGTAAAGTTGGTGGATGCCTATTTTCCATTTTGCAGTCCCTTGTCTCCCTCTTGTGGCCTCCTGGAGGCAAATAAATGTGCAAAAAAAAGACAGCCTGGCGGCCGGCTGTTGCAGTGTTGCCCTCTCAGGCAACACTGAGTGACTGACTGAGCCTCACAGTCTTATATAAAGTTCAGACGGAACTTTGCACGTGTCATAGTGGAGCCCTCAGGATTCCAGAGCCAGCTTTCTGACATCATAATGGGGCCTGCCTCAGAGATAAAAGCCTGGGCCCAGGCAGTGTTGTTCAGTGCTGCTCAGCAGGCAGCACAGGACTGGATTAAAGCTGATACAAGGTGTGAAGGAACAAGGGGTGGCTGTGGGCATGCACTTGCTGCCGCTGCCAGTGTTTATCTGCATGGCAGGAGGGCATTTGGGCGTTGCCAGGAAGGCGTTTTTATGTAGATTCCTCCTCTTTCAGCACTGCATTGTGGTGCAAGCAAAAGAAGCAAATCCTGTCTGGCTTCCTCTCCGGCCTTTATTCACCTCCCGCTTAGTAGCTGTAAATGTGTGTGAGCCTGCAGGGCCCCATGGAATTGCCTAGGAGTAGGCTGAATCGCTGCAAGGGGTGAACAGCAGTATGGGACAGGCTCGGGCAAGGCAAGGGCCGCTCGGGTTATCGCTTCTCGGCCTTTTGGCTAAGATCAAGTGTAGTATCTGTTCTTATCAGTCCTTGTAAGGATAGATAGCTCGGAGAACCACTGGGGGCTATAAACACTAGCTTAGCGATCCAAGAGCGTTCCAGACGAAGCCGGCGACGAACTGCGGAGAAGAACCAGCGAAGACGACGATCCAGAAGGGAGAAGCCGCCATCGGGGAAGAAGCTCCGGGAGATCGCTGCCGGGAAGAAGAAGGAGAACTGCGACAGAGACCTTCGGAGAAGAGCCGCTGCTGAAGGGGATCTTTGAAGAAGCTCGGCCGCAGAAGAAGCTCGACGAGGAACCGCTGCGGAAGAAATTTCGTGGAAGAACCTCGGCCAGCAAGGAGAAGATTTGCATAGCTCCGCCCCCTTCGGGAAAGAGCTATCGAAGATCCTCCCCAAGCGACAGGAACAGCTGGAAGAAGCCATGGCCTCAACCAGCAACCCTGCCACCCAGAAGAAGAAGGCTGATGGACCAGGTGAGCCGACCCAGGCCAGGACATCTCCTCCCGAAGCCTCCTCAGGCCAACAGGCCACCAGGAAGCCGAACCAGGCTGCTCCAACCCTGGAGCCCTGGATGAAGCAGACGGTGGCCCTGAAGCTGAAGGAGGTGGACGGGAGAGTGCCGGACATGACGGAAGAAGTGTTCTGCCAGAAGATGCTCCTGGACCAGGGCTTCGCTAAGCCGGAGACCATCAGCATCCAGGCCTTCATGACCGGGATGTTCTTCGTGACCTTCGCTTCGATCAACATCTGCAGAAGGTACTGGGAGATGGTGAAAGCGGCGAGGCCTGAATCCCCTTTCTCTCGCTTTGTGGGCAACTGCCCTGTCCAAAGAGAGGAAAGGCGGGTGACGGTCTCAATGCGGAACCCACACACCCCCGGCAAAGACATCACCACGCTCCTGAAGCGGTTCTGCACAGTGGTGAGGGAACCCACCCACATCCTGAACGGACTCGGCTTCTGGACTGGCAAGTGGTCGGTAATCGTCCGACTGAACAAGGATTCGAGCGCGGAAGACGGCCTCCAGCACCTGCCCCAGTCATTCTCGCTGGGCAACTCCTACGGCCTCATCTACTACCCGGACATGCCGCAGATCTGCAGGAGATGCAGCAAGAAGGGTCATTCGGTGAAGGACTGCAAGGAGGACGCCTGCAAGAACTGCCGGGTAACAGGACACGAGACCAAAGACTGCCCGAAACGGACAATGTGCAACCTCTGCGGACAAGCAGCCCACTCCTACAAGGACTGCCCGAAGAGGGATCGATCCTGGGCAACTGTAGCGGCGAAAGCTCCGGCCAGAGGGAACCCCGCCCCAACCAGAGCTCCAGCGGCGCAGAAGACCGGGAATAAGAAGGATGGTAAGAAGACGACAGTCCCTCCCCCCCGCCTCCCGGCCCTCCCTCGCCCTACCCTTCCCACCCTCCCTCGCCCGGCCCTCCCCACCCCCCCGTCCCCAACCCCTGTCACCCCCACTGAGGCTCTCACCTTCTCCTACCCACCCATCTCAGTGGTCCTGTCACCTGCACCTCTCCCAACCCAGCCTCCCTTCTCCCCAGCTCCAGCAGCACTAACATCTCCCCCTCCAGCTGCTGGAGTCCTCTCCCTGGAGGATTTTCCCCCTCTTGTCTCCTCAGGTGCCATCCAGAGGAAGAGAAAGGTGAGGGACAGCCCAGCTGCTGAGTCCTCAAAGCGACAAGTCGTGGAAATCTGTGAAGATTCCCTTGCGCAGCAGGAGGAAATGGAGCAGATGGTGGAGGAACTCGTGTCTGAACCTGAGGTCATCGACTTCACAACAGACATCCAGGTGGCTACAATCCTGGAACAATTTTTGTCAGAGGGCCTGCTGGATCTTTCGGACCCGCCAGGAGAGGAGGATCCGCCCGACCGGACTGGTAACTAAGGTGTATCGTTTGCACTAACCTTCTTTATTCTCCCCCATGGCTGCTAAACTTAACATCTTTAGCCTCAATGTGAGGAGTGTTAGAGATAGGACTAGATGTCAGATGGTGCTAACTTTTCTTTCCAAGCAGTCGAGTGATGTATTTATGCTGCAGGAATGTACTCTCCCCTCTTCCAGGTCATACCATCATCTGGCCAGGCAGTGGACCCATGGCCCGTCCTACTGGTCTGGTGGGGGCGACTGTAAGTCTGCAGGGGTTGCCATCCTGATTAGGGGAAGCGTATTTACTGTTGACTCTGTCCAGGAGCTCGCCTGCGGCCGCTTGTTGGTCGTAGACGGTTCCTGGGCAGGAGAGCCGATTAGGCTCATCAACGTGTACGCTCCCCCTATGAAGGCTGAGCGCCTGGAACTATTCCAGACCCTGCGGACCCAGCTCGCCACCACTAGGGCAGTGGTGATGGCCGGGGACTTCAACTGCCCCATCGAAGAGGATGGACGAAGTTCCGGCACTTCAATCAAACTGGATGTCAGTTCCAAACTGCTTATCGAGATGGTGACCGAAGCATCCTTGCAGGACGTTGTGGGCTCCATGGGGATCGGCTCTGTGAACTATTCATGGAGCCGACCCGATGGCTCACTTCGTTCTCGGATTGACTTTGTGTTCACCTCCCGGGCAGTCAAGCAGCATGGGCACTCCATGGTCCCCTGCTTCTTCTCTGACCACAGGGCCATTCTCTTCCAGGGTGCCATCGGCCACGGTTTTCCTCCCGGCCCTGGCTCCTGGAAGCTGAATTGTGCCCTGCTGGAAAGAGAGGAGGTACTGGCGGAACTTAGAGACGCCTATATTGTTTGGAGGAATGATAAAGTTTTCTTTGACAAAACCTGTGACTGGTGGGAATATGTTAAAGTTGAATTTCGTTGTTTCTTTCAGGCAAAAAGTCGTCAACAGGCGTGTGAGAGGAAGAGAGACTTCAGAGAGATGCAGCGTCAGCTGCGATCCCTGCAAGACCTCCTTCAATGCGGCTGGGACGTCAGGAAGGAGCTGGAGGAAGCCAAAAAGGGCCTGAAAAGGCACTTTGAGGAGGAATCCAAGCGAATTGTCTTTCGTTCCAAGGTGGAGAACCTGGAGAAGGGTGAGAAATGTAACTCGTTCTTTTTCAGGAAACTCCATGCCGGCCACACGCCCCTGAAGGAACTCCGAGATGAGACCGGAAACATGCATTCTGGGAAGAAGGAGGTGATGGGAGTCGTCACAGACTACTACCGAAGCCTCTACTCCCGGAAAACCACTGACCCCGAAGCCGCCGATAAATTCCTGTCAGGTATCACTAATCATCTTGATCCTGCAGGTACGGAGGCTATGGATGTACCCCTGACGGTGGAGGAACTGCTCTCTGCCGCTAAATCCTTCAGACCCGGCAGGACCCCGGGCAGTGATGGTCTCCCAGCAGAGCTCTATGTAGCGCTGGGGGACTTGATCTGTCCGGACCTGCTGGAGCTCTATGAGGAGATGGTGGTGGAGGGTAGAATGCCACCGTCCTTGAGAGAAGGCATGATCACGATCTTGTATAAGCGGAAGGGGGAGAGATGTGACCTGAAAAACTGGCGTCCCATCTCTCTCCTGAACGTGGACTACAAGATCCTCGCCAAAGTATTGACCAACAGACTGAAGGTTGTCATCGGACAGATCATCGGATCGGACCAAACCTGCGGCATTCCTGGCCGTAGGGTGGCCGACAGTCTTGCCCTGGTGAGGGACACGGTGCATTACATGCAAAGCCGCCGTACACACGCGGCCCTGGTCAGTCTGGATCAGGAGAAGGCTTTTGACCGGGTCTCTCACGAATTCATGGGTAAGGCTCTGCGTAGGCTGCGGCTTGGCAGGTTGTTCTGTTTGTATGTTAACCTGATGTATTGCGACATTTACAGCTCGGTGCTGGTGAACGGCTGGAAGACTGACCCCTTTCCTGTATCGTCGGGGGTTAGACAAGGCTGTCCTCTTTCACCTCTCCTTTTTGTTTGTGTTATAGAGCTCTTGGCAGAGGCTATCCGGCAGAATGGAGAGATCAGAGGGATCACCGCACCAGGTCCAGGACACTTCGAGGTCAAATGCTCGCTGTACATGGACGACGTGACCGTCTTCTGCGCTGACCAGAGTTCGGTGACTGCACTCGTCCAGACCTGTGAGGAGTTCGGACGCGCTTCAGGGGCAAAAGTCAACTGCGGGAAGTCGGAAGCCATGCTCTTCGGAAAGTGGTACCTGCCTTCTCCTGCCTCCTTCCCGTTTACTATCAAGCCGGACTTCATCAAAATTCTGGGAGTCTGGTTCGGTAAGGAAGGTGCAGCCCTAAAGTCGTGGGAAGAACGCTTGGCCAAAGTCAACCAAAGGATCGGACTGTGGAGCCTCAGACAACTCACTATTGAGGGCAAAGCAATGGTCCTGCGTAACGAAGTCTTGCCTGTGCTACAATACACTGCACAGGCATGGCCCCCTCTTGCAACGGTCTCGAGGGCCATTACCAGGACTGTGTTTCGCTTCATCTGGGGCTCGAAAATGGACAGAGTAAAGCGGACTGTTATGTACAAGGAGCCCCGCAAAGGTGGGAAGGGTATACCCGACATTCCCACTCTGCTGCGGATCGCTTTTGTATGTGACTGTGTTCGTAGGACTCTGAGGACAGCAAACGGCTCTGCGGGCAAGGCCATGTCCCGCTACTTCCTCCTTCCCCTCTGGCGAGGTTTTGGCTGGGACAAGTGGGACAGCTCCTTCCCTTACAACTGGCACGCTCCCTGGTTCTACGGAGATGTTGTCCGGTTTGTGAGGGAGCATCAACTGGAGGGTCTTAAGCCCGACTTGTGGAAACCTAAGACGATCCACAAGCACATCAGAGCAAAGGACTCACTGGAGTTTGTTCCAGGGCTTCATGCCGACACGTTGGAGACTGTTTGGACTAACGTGTCATCTGGCAGGTTGACCAATGGGCACAAGGACATTTCATGGATGGCCATCCAGGGAGGACTGCCTCTTAGGTCATTCATGCATGCCCGCAACCTGTGCAAGACCCGGTACTGCCCCAGGTGCCCCTTCACGGAGGAAACATCTTTGCACATTTTCTGGCAGTGCCCCTTTGCACAGGGTCTGTTGAAAGCCTTGGAACACGAACTCAAGGACTCAGTACCCAAGAACAGACTGTCGTACCGCTCGGTACTTTATGGACTATTTCCTGGGAATACCACGGATGGAGCAATCCAGGAAGCCTGGCGCCTTATGAACTGCTTTAAGGACGCTATATGGTTTGCCAGGAACCGTCTGATTTTGCGGAGAGAGAGTGTGTCCGTCCAGGACTGCCGCAGGCTGATCCACAGCCTGCTCAGAGACTATTCCACCTGGGACAGCCCGGACGTCGATGAGGAAGAGGACTGATACTCCCCTTCCCCCCACTCTCCCTTCTTGTGTGTTGTCTCTCAATAAAGCTTCGGGCCTGTGATCTCCCCCTTCCCTATCCCCTCCTACCCACTCCCCTATCCCATCACTTGTCTGTAATGCTTTGTTGTTTGGCGTTAGTGAATGCAAGAATGTTAGTGTAGCATGTGGTGTAATGTATAGCATAGGCTAGCCTGTACTGTGTATTATACTGTCATGTTATGTTTGACGACTGTTATTATTTATTATTTGCTGCTTCATGGCTTGCGCTGCGTCGCAGTAATGTTTGTATGATGACGATTGATTGTCAATAAAGCAATTTTCAATCAAAAATCTGTTCTTATCAGTTTAATATCTGATACGTCCCCTATCTGGGGACCATATATTAAATGGATTTTTAGAACAGGGAGATGGAAATAGAGCTTGCTCTGTCCACTCCACGCATTGACCTGGTATTGCAGTATTTCCAGGACCGGTGCACCCTTCCCTTATGTGTTGACTAAAATCAGATTCCAAAAGTGTTTTTTCTCTTTGCCATTGTTTCTGTCTTTCTGAAGGGATCTCCCCTTTTAATCCCATTATTTCAACACCTGTTGGACAATGCATTTGTACAGTCATGTGTGATAATGAGCTCATTTATTAAATGCAATTAATGAATACATTGCCACCTCTTGTTGTGTGTGTGTGTGTGTGTGTCTTCTGTGTTTCTGTGTTTCCGGCATTTCACATTGGAACAGCTCATTCACCTTCCTTGTCTTCTCTCCGCCCTCCCTCCCTCCCTCCTAGGTAAGTTAAAGAGCTGCACCTGAGCCAGCCACTGATTGATGCAGCACCACAGTCAAATAGTGGAGTGGAGTGGAGTAGGGGAACAGCAAACAGCCATTAAAGCAGCCAGCCGCCTACCCGCCACAATGGACCTACCTGTGTACACTAGGTGGATGTGATGGAATGTACTGTCGTCCCTACATTTCAAGAAGAAGTAAGAATTGCAGTTGCAACAAACCCTTGCTTGCCTACAAAGAGAGCAGCAATTTGGATTTGTTACTATGTTACCTGGAAGAATAACAAACTGTGCAAGGATGGAGGTTGTAGGAGCAAAGAGAAGTTGTCTGTAAAGTTGGTGGATGCCTATTTTCCATTTTGCAGAGTCCCTTGTCTCCCTCTTGTGGCCTCCTGGAGGCAAATAAATGTGCAAAAAAAAGACAGCCTGGCGGCCGGCTGTTGCAGTGTTGCCCTCTCAGGCAACACTGAGTGACTGACTGAGCCTCACAGTCTTATATAAAGTTCAGACGGAACTTTGCACGTGTCATAGTGGAGCCCTCAGGATTCCAGAGCCAGCTTTCTGACATCATAATGGGGCCTGCCTCAGAGATAAAAGCCTGGGCCCAGGCAGTGTTGTTCAGTGCTGCTCAGCAGGCAGCACAGGACTGGATTAAAGCTGATACAAGGTGTGAAGGAACAAGGGGTGGCTGTGGGCATGCACTTGCTGCCGCTGCCAGTGTTTATCTGCATGGCAGGAGGGCATTTGGGCGTTGCCAGGAAGGCGTTTTTATGTAGATTCCTCCTCTTTCAGCACTGCATTGTGGTGCAAGCAAAAGAAGCAAATCCTGTCTGGCTTCCTCTCCGGCCTTTATTCACCTCCCGCTTAGTAGCTGTAAATGTGTGTGAGCCTGCAGGGCCCCATGGAATTGCCTAGGAGTAGGCTGAATCGCTGCAAGGGGTGAACAGCAGTATGGGACAGGCTCGGGCAAGGCAAGGGCCGCTCGGGTTATCGCTTCTCGGCCTTTTGGCTAAGATCAAGTGTAGTATCTGTTCTTATCAGTTTAATATCTGATACGTCCCCTATCTGGGGACCATATATTAAATGGATTTTTAGAACAGGGAGATGGAAATAGAGCTTGCTCTGTCCACTCCACGCATTGACCTGGTATTGCAGTATTTCCAGGACCGGTGCACCCTTCCCTTATGTGTTGACTAAAATCAGATTCCAAAAGTGTTTTTTCTCTTTGCCATTGTTTCTGTCTTTCTGAAGGGATCTCCCCTTTTAATCCCATTATTTCAACACCTGTTGGACAATGCATTTGTACAGTCATGTGTGATAATGAGCTCATTTATTAAATGCAATTAATGAATACATTGCCACCTCTTGTTGTGTGTGTGTGTGTGTGTGTCTTCTGTGTTTCTGTGTTTCCGGCATTTCACATTGGAACAGCTCATTCACCTTCCTTGTCTTCTCTCCGCCCTCCCTCCCTCCCTCCCTCCTAGGTAAGTTAAAGAGCTGCACCTGAGCCAGCCACTGATTGATGCAGCACCACAGTCAAATAGTGGAGTGGAGTGGAGTAGGGGAACAGCAAACAGCCATTAAAGCAGCCAGCCGCCTACCCGCCACAATGGACCTACCTGTGTACACTAGGTGGATGTGATGGAATGTACTGTCGTCCCTACATTTCAAGAAGAAGTAAGAATTGCAGTTGCAACAAACCCTTGCTTGCCTACAAAGAGAGCAGCAATTTGGATTTGTTACTATGTTACCTGGAAGAATAACAAACTGTGCAAGGATGGAGGTTGTAGGAGCAAAGAGAAGTTGTCTGTAAAGTTGGTGGATGCCTATTTTCCATTTTGCAGTCCCTTGTCTCCCTCTTGTGGCCTCCTGGAGGCAAATAAATGTGCAAAAAAAAGACAGCCTGGCGGCCGGCTGTTGCAGTGTTGCCCTCTCAGGCAACACTGAGTGACTGACTGAGCCTCACAGTCTTATATAAAGTTCAGACGGAACTTTGCACGTGTCATAGTGGAGCCCTCAGGATTCCAGAGCCAGCTTTCTGACATCATAATGGGGCCTGCCTCAGAGATAAAAGCCTGGGCCCAGGCAGTGTTGTTCAGTGCTGCTCAGCAGGCAGCACAGGACTGGATTAAAGCTGATACAAGGTGTGAAGGAACAAGGGGTGGCTGTGGGCATGCACTTGCTGCCGCTGCCAGTGTTTATCTGCATGGCAGGAGGGCATTTGGGCGTTGCCAGGAAGGCGTTTTTATGTAGATTCCTCCTCTTTCAGCACTGCATTGTGGTGCAAGCAAAAGAAGCAAATCCTGTCTGGCTTCCTCTCCGGCCTTTATTCACCTCCCGCTTAGTAGCTGTAAATGTGTGTGAGCCTGCAGGGCCCCATGGAATTGCCTAGGAGTAGGCTGAATCGCTGCAAGGGGTGAACAGCAGTATGGGACAGGCTCGGGCAAGGCAAGGGCCGCTCGGGTTATCGCTTCTCGGCCTTTTGGCTAAGATCAAGTGTAGTATCTGTTCTTATCAGTTTAATATCTGATACGTCCCCTATCTGGGGACCATATATTAAATGGATTTTTAGAACAGGGAGATGGAAATAGAGCTTGCTCTGTCCACTCCACGCATTGACCTGGTATTGCAGTATTTCCAGGACCGGTGCACCCTTCCCTTATGTGTTGACTAAAATCAGATTCCAAAAGTGTTTTTTCTCTTTGCCATTGTTTCTGTCTTTCTGAAGGGATCTCCCCTTTTAATCCCATTATTTCAACACCTGTTGGACAATGCATTTGTACAGTCATGTGTGATAATGAGCTCATTTATTAAATGCAATTAATGAATACATTGCCACCTCTTGTTGTGTGTGTGTGTGTGTGTGTGTCTTCTGTGTTTCTGTGTTTCCGGCATTTCACATTGGAACAGCTCATTCACCTTCCTTGTCTTCTCTCCGCCCTCCCTCCCTCCCTCCCTCCTAGGTAAGTTAAAGAGCTGCACCTGAGCCAGCCACTGATTGATGCAGCACCACAGTCAAATAGTGGAGTGGAGTGGAGTAGGGGAACAGCAAACAGCCATTAAAGCAGCCAGCCGCCTACCCGCCACAATGGACCTACCTGTGTACACTAGGTGGATGTGATGGAATGTACTGTCGTCCCTACATTTCAAGAAGAAGTAAGAATTGCAGTTGCAACAAACCCTTGCTTGCCTACAAAGAGAGCAGCAATTTGGATTTGTTACTATGTTACCTGGAAGAATAACAAACTGTGCAAGGATGGAGGTTGTAGGAGCAAAGAGAAGTTGTCTGTAAAGTTGGTGGATGCCTATTTTCCATTTTGCAGTCCCTTGTCTCCCTCTTGTGGCCTCCTGGAGGCAAATAAATGTGCAAAAAAAAGACAGCCTGGCGGCCGGCTGTTGCAGTGTTGCCCTCTCAGGCAACACTGAGTGACTGACTGAGCCTCACAGTCTTATATAAAGTTCAGACGGAACTTTGCACGTGTCATAGTGGAGCCCTCAGGATTCCAGAGCCAGCTTTCTGACATCATAATGGGGCCTGCCTCAGAGATAAAAGCCTGGGCCCAGGCAGTGTTGTTCAGTGCTGCTCAGCAGGCAGCACAGGACTGGATTAAAGCTGATACAAGGTGTGAAGGAACAAGGGGTGGCTGTGGGCATGCACTTGCTGCCGCTGCCAGTGTTTATCTGCATGGCAGGAGGGCATTTGGGCGTTGCCAGGAAGGCGTTTTTATGTAGATTCCTCCTCTTTCAGCACTGCATTGTGGTGCAAGCAAAAGAAGCAAATCCTGTCTGGCTTCCTCTCCGGCCTTTATTCACCTCCCGCTTAGTAGCTGTAAATGTGTGTGAGCCTGCAGGGCCCCATGGAATTGCCTAGGAGTAGGCTGAATCGCTGCAAGGGGTGAACAGCAGTATGGGACAGGCTCGGGCAAGGCAAGGGCCGCTCGGGTTATCGCTTCTCGGCCTTTTGGCTAAGATCAAGTGTAGTATCTGTTCTTATCAGTTTAATATCTGATACGTCCCCTATCTGGGGACCATATATTAAATGGATTTTTAGAACAGGGAGATGGAAATAGAGCTTGCTCTGTCCACTCCACGCATTGACCTGGTATTGCAGTATTTCCAGGACCGGTGCACCCTTCCCTTATGTGTTGACTAAAATCAGATTCCAAAAGTGTTTTTTCTCTTTGCCATTGTTTCTGTCTTTCTGAAGGGATCTCCCCTTTTAATCCCATTATTTCAACACCTGTTGGACAATGCATTTGTACAGTCATGTGTGATAATGAGCTCATTTATTAAATGCAATTAATGAATACATTGCCACCTCTTGTTGTGTGTGTGTGTGTGTGTGTCTTCTGTGTTTCTGTGTTTCCGGCATTTCACATTGGAACAGCTCATTCACCTTCCTTGTCTTCTCTCCGCCCTCCCTCCCTCCCTCCCTCCTAGGTAAGTTAAAGAGCTGCACCTGAGCCAGCCACTGATTGATGCAGCACCACAGTCAAATAGTGGAGTGGAGTGGAGTAGGGGAACAGCAAACAGCCATTAAAGCAGCCAGCCGCCTACCCGCCACAATGGACCTACCTGTGTACACTAGGTGGATGTGATGGAATGTACTGTCGTCCCTACATTTCAAGAAGAAGTAAGAATTGCAGTTGCAACAAACCCTTGCTTGCCTACAAAGAGAGCAGCAATTTGGATTTGTTACTATGTTACCTGGAAGAATAACAAACTGTGCAAGGATGGAGGTTGTAGGAGCAAAGAGAAGTTGTCTGTAAAGTTGGTGGATGCCTATTTTCCATTTTGCAGTCCCTTGTCTCCCTCTTGTGGCCTCCTGGAGGCAAATAAATGTGCAAAAAAAAGACAGCCTGGCGGCCGGCTGTTGCAGTGTTGCCCTCTCAGGCAACACTGAGTGACTGACTGAGCCTCACAGTCTTATATAAAGTTCAGACGGAACTTTGCACGTGTCATAGTGGAGCCCTCAGGATTCCAGAGCCAGCTTTCTGACATCATAATGGGGCCTGCCTCAGAGATAAAAGCCTGGGCCCAGGCAGTGTTGTTCAGTGCTGCTCAGCAGGCAGCACAGGACTGGATTAAAGCTGATACAAGGTGTGAAGGAACAAGGGGTGGCTGTGGGCATGCACTTGCTGCCGCTGCCAGTGTTTATCTGCATGGCAGGAGGGCATTTGGGCGTTGCCAGGAAGGCGTTTTTATGTAGATTCCTCCTCTTTCAGCACTGCATTGTGGTGCAAGCAAAAGAAGCAAATCCTGTCTGGCTTCCTCTCCGGCCTTTATTCACCTCCCGCTTAGTAGCTGTAAATGTGTGTGAGCCTGCAGGGCCCCATGGAATTGCCTAGGAGTAGGCTGAATCGCTGCAAGGGGTGAACAGCAGTATGGGACAGGCTCGGGCAAGGCAAGGGCCGCTCGGGTTATCGCTTCTCGGCCTTTTGGCTAAGATCAAGTGTAGTACTTTAGGGTATTGCCTTGTTTCTTGGTCAGGAGGTGCCCTGGTACCCTTTTCCTTGGCCTGGGGGGATCGTTTCTCTTAGGAGAGACTTCACCCCTCTGCTGCTATTGGGGAGGAGGATTAGTCCAGGGCAACGGGGAGCGATCACCTGCCTGGTACTTCGGTACTGAAGGTATTCTTTGGAGATTGCTGGAATTCGTTTGGAGCAGGATGGAGGAAATTCCCGAATATATGCGTACCAGGAATGCTGTCCGGTTTTTCGTGGAGGAATCTGAGCGACAAAGGAAGGATCTGGAGTTCATCACAAAGGTTCTTTTGTTGGATTTCTTTCAGCTGGAGAGATCATGCATTTTGGCGGTGATGGACTATCCGAGGAGAGGGTGCTTTGACGTTACCTTCGCCACAGAAGAAATTTATGCTGTCTTTTTAGAACGCTTGAAGGAAGGTAAAAGGGACCCAAGACTTGTGGGTGTGAAGGTAACACCACATTTTGTGCCAAACAAAAAGTTGGTGGTTGTAAAAATGTTTTCGCCTTACGTGGATGAAGAGGACATTAAGTTATTTCTCAATAAGTTTTGTGAGGAGGTGGTGGGAAAGGGGAAAGTGTTTAACCCTTTTGGATTTTGGACTGGGAAGTGGAAATTTCTTTGTAAATTTGTGAGAATTGGTGAATCTAGAAACCTATTGTTTCCTCCAGCGCGGTTCAAGATTGGAAGTGCGTGTGGAAATTTATTTTTTCTTGGAATGGATATGTTTTGTTTGAATTGTAAAGAGTATGGTCATGAGAGAGAAGCCTGTGAGAAAGTAATGTGTACAAAATGTCTGCAAGAGGGACATAAGTATAATGAATGTCAGAAAGGGAAAGTATGTAATATGTGTGGAGAGGAGGGGCACATATTCAAATCGTGCCCAAAGAAAAGCAAACGTGAGGTACAAGAGGAAAATAAGAAGATAGTCAAAAGAAAGGAAGCGGAAGTTAGTTTGGAAGAAGGCAAGCTTCACAAATTGGAAGGAAGTGGGCAAAGTGATGAGAAAAAAAGGAAAAAAGCAGAGAGAAAGAAAAAAAGTGTCATTTCAGAAGAGGAAAGAGCAGAAAGAGACAGGTTATTGGAAGAAGTAGAGCAGTTACGTAGTAAAATTAATTTTGAAAAAATGCGGAGGAGGGTGCGGCTCTGTGTAAGAGAAAATTTACCAGGGTTTCTTGAAAGGTATGGTGTGCCAACGTGGTTAACGTGCATTGTAAACTGTGAGTGGGATGGTAATGATTTGCAGGAACATCTAGTGGATATGTTAGGAACTATTGCTGTTAAAAAAGGAATGTTTTTTTGATTTCTTAAGAAAAAAAAAGGAAAGAGGAAAACAAAAATTAATTGTACGTTTTCAGTTTTCATTGTGATGATCTAAGTCTTTTTTATTTTGAATTTTATGATTTTTAAGACGTGATCTATCTGTTCTTATCAGTTTAATATCTGATACGTCCCCTATCTGGGGACCATATATTAAATGGATTTTTAGAACAGGGAGATGGAAATAGAGCTTGCTCTGTCCACTCCACGCATTGACCTGGTATTGCAGTATTTCCAGGACCGGTGCACCCTTCCCTTATGTGTTGACTAAAATCAGATTCCAAAAGTGTTTTTTCTCTTTGCCATTGTTTCTGTCTTTCTGAAGGGATCTCCCCTTTTAATCCCATTATTTCAACACCTGTTGGACAATGCATTTGTACAGTCATGTGTGATAATGAGCTCATTTATTAAATGCAATTAATGAATACATTGCCACCTCTTGTTGTGTGTGTGTGTGTGTGTGTCTTCTGTGTTTCTGTGTTTCCGGCATTTCACATTGGAACAGCTCATTCACCTTCCTTGTCTTCTCTCCGCCCTCCCTCCCTCCCTCCCTCCTAGGTAAGTTAAAGAGCTGCACCTGAGCCAGCCACTGATTGATGCAGCACCACAGTCAAATAGTGGAGTGGAGTGGAGTAGGGGAACAGCAAACAGCCATTAAAGCAGCCAGCCGCCTACCCGCCACAATGGACCTACCTGTGTACACTAGGTGGATGTGATGGAATGTACTGTCGTCCCTACATTTCAAGAAGAAGTAAGAATTGCAGTTGCAACAAACCCTTGCTTGCCTACAAAGAGAGCAGCAATTTGGATTTGTTACTATGTTACCTGGAAGAATAACAAACTGTGCAAGGATGGAGGTTGTAGGAGCAAAGAGAAGTTGTCTGTAAAGTTGGTGGATGCCTATTTTCCATTTTGCAGTCCCTTGTCTCCCTCTTGTGGCCTCCTGGAGGCAAATAAATGTGCAAAAAAAAGACAGCCTGGCGGCCGGCTGTTGCAGTGTTGCCCTCTCAGGCAACACTGAGTGACTGACTGAGCCTCACAGTCTTATATAAAGTTCAGACGGAACTTTGCACGTGTCATAGTGGAGCCCTCAGGATTCCAGAGCCAGCTTTCTGACATCATAATGGGGCCTGCCTCAGAGATAAAAGCCTGGGCCCAGGCAGTGTTGTTCAGTGCTGCTCAGCAGGCAGCACAGGACTGGATTAAAGCTGATACAAGGTGTGAAGGAACAAGGGGTGGCTGTGGGCATGCACTTGCTGCCGCTGCCAGTGTTTATCTGCATGGCAGGAGGGCATTTGGGCGTTGCCAGGAAGGCGTTTTTATGTAGATTCCTCCTCTTTCAGCACTGCATTGTGGTGCAAGCAAAAGAAGCAAATCCTGTCTGGCTTCCTCTCCGGCCTTTATTCACCTCCCGCTTAGTAGCTGTAAATGTGTGTGAGCCTGCAGGGCCCCATGGAATTGCCTAGGAGTAGGCTGAATCGCTGCAAGGGGTGAACAGCAGTATGGGACAGGCTCGGGCAAGGCAAGGGCCGCTCGGGTTATCGCTTCTCGGCCTTTTGGCTAAGATCAAGTGTAGTATCTGTTCTTATCAGTCCTTGTAAGGATAGATAGCTCGGAGAACCACTGGGGGCTATAAACACTAGCTTAGCGATCCAAGAGCGTTCCAGACGAAGCCGGCGACGAACTGCGGAGAAGAACCAGCGAAGACGACGATCCAGAAGGGAGAAGCCGCCATCGAGGAAGAAGCTCCGGGAGATCGCTGCCGGGAAGAAGAAGGAGAACTTCGGAGAAGAGCCGCCGCTGAAGGGGATCTTCGAAGAAGCTCGGCCGCAGAAGAAGAAGCTCGACGAGGAACCGCTGCGGAAGAAATTTCGTGGAAGAACCTCGGCCAGCAAGGAGAAGATTTGCATAGCTCCGTCCCCTTCGGGAAAGAGCTATCGAAGATCCTCCCCAAGCGACAGGAACAGCTGGAAGAAGCCATGGCCTCAACCAGCAACCCTGCCACCCAGAAGGAGAAGGCTGATGGACCAGGTGAGCCGGCCCAGGCCAGGACATCTCCTCCTGAAGCCTCCTCAAGCCAACAGGCCACCAGGAAGCCGAACCAGGCTGCTCCAACCCTGGAGCCCTGGATGAAGCAGACGGTGGCCCTGAAGCTCAAGGAGGTGGACGGGAGAGTGCCGGACATGACGGAAGAAGTGTTCTGCCAGAAGATGCTCCTGGATCAGGGCTTCGCTAAGCCGGAGACCATCAGTATCCAGGCCTTCATGACCGGGATGTTCTTCGTGACCTTCGCTTCGATCAACATCTGCAGAAGGTACTGGGAGATGGTGAAAGCGGCGAGGCCTGAATCCCCTTTCTCTCGCTTTGTGGGCAACTGCCCTGTCCAAAGAGAGGAAAGGCGGGTGACGGTCTCAATGCGGAACCCACACACCCCCGGCAAAGACATCACCACGCTCCTGAAGCGGTTCTGCACAGTGGTGAGGGAACCCACCCACATCCTGAACGGACTCGGCTTCTGGACTGGCAAGTGGTCGGTAATCGTCCGACTGAACAAGGATTCGAGCGCGGAAGACGGCCTCCAGCACCTGCCCCAGTCATTCTCGCTGGGCAACTCCTACGGCCTCATCTATTACCCGGACATGCCGCAGATCTGCAGGAGATGCAGCAAGAAGGGTCATTCGGTGAAGGACTGCAAGGAGGACGCCTGCAAGAACTGCCGGGTAACAGGACACGAGACCAAAGACTGCCCGAAACGGACAATGTGCAACCTCTGCGGACAAGCAGCCCACTCTTACAAGGACTGCCCGAAGAGGGATCGATCCTGGGCAACTGTAGCAGCGAAAGCTCCAGCCAGAGGGAACCCCGCCCCAGCCAGAGCTCCAGCGGCACAGAAGACCGGGAAAAAGAAGGATGGTAAGAAGACGACAGTCCCTCCCCCCCCTCTCCCGGCCCTCCCTCGCCCTACCCTTCCCACCCTCCCTCGCCCGGCCCTCCCCACCCCCCCGTCCCCAACCCCTGTCACCCCCACTGAGGCTCTCACCTTCTCCTACCCACCCATCTCAGTGGTCCTGTCACCTGCACCTCTCCCAACCCAGCCTCCCTTCTCCCCAGCTCCAGCAGCACTAACATCTTCCCCTCCAGCTGCTGGAGTCCTCTCCCTGGAGGATTTTCCCCCTCTTGTCTCCTCAGGTGCCATCCAGAGGAAGAGAAAGGTGAGGGACAGCCCAGCTGCTGAGTCCTCAAAGCGACAAGTCGTGGAAATCTGCGAAGATTCCCTTGCGCAGCAGGAGGAAATGGAGCAGATGGTGGAGGAACTCGTGTCTGAACCTGAGGTCATCGACTTCACAACAGACATCCAGGTGGCTACAATCCTGGAACAATTTCTGTCAGAAGGCCTGCTGGATCTTTCGGACCCGCCAGGCGAGGAGGATCCGCCCGACCGGACTGGTAACTAAGGTGTATCGTTTGCACTAACCTTCTTTATTCTCCCCCATGGCTGCTAAACTTAACATCTTTAGCCTCAATGTGAGGAGTGTTAGAGATAGGACTAGATGTCAGATGGTGCTAACTTTTCTTTCCAAGCAGTCGAGTGATGTATTTATGCTGCAGGAATGTACTCTCCCCTCTTCCAGGTCATACCATCATCTGGCCAGGCAGTGGACCCATGGCCCGTCCTACTGGTCTGGTGGGGGCGACTGTAAGTCTGCAGGGGTTGCCATCCTGATTAGGGGAAGCGTATTTACTGTTGACTCTGTCCAGGAGCTCGCCTGCGGCCGCTTGTTGGTCGTAGACGGTTCCTGGGCAGGAGAGCCGATTAGGCTCATCAACGTATACGCTCCCCCTATGAAGGCTGAGCGCCTGGAACTATTCCAGACCCTGCGGACCCAGCTCGCCACCACTAGGGCAGTGGTGATGGCCGGGGACTTCAACTGCCCCATCGAAGAGGATGGACGAAGTTCCGGCACTTCAATCAAGCTGGATGTCAGTTCCAAACTGCTTATCGAGATGGTAACCGAAGCATCCTTGCAGGACGTTGTGGGCTCCATGGGGATCGGCTCTGTGAACTATTCATGGAGCCGACCCGATGGCTCACTTCGTTCTCGGATTGACTTTGTGTTCACCTCCCGGGCAGTCAAGCAGCATGGGCACTCCATGGTCCCCTGCTTCTTCTCTGACCACAGGGCCATTCTCTTCCAGGGTGCCATCGGCCACGGTTTTCCTCCCGGCCCTGGCTCCTGGAAGCTGAATTGTGCCCTGCTGGAAAGAGAGGAGGTACTGGCGGAACTTAGAGACGCCTATATTGTTTGGAGGAATGATAAAGTTTTCTTTGACAAAACCTGTGACTGGTGGGAATATGTTAAAGTTGAATTTCGTTGTTTCTTTCAGGCAAAAAGTCGTCAACAGGCGTGTGAGAGGAAGAGAGACTTCAGAGAGATGCAGCGTCAGCTGCGATCCCTGCAAGACCTCCTTCAATGCGGCTGGGACGTCAGGAAGGAGCTGGAGGAAGCCAAAAAGGGCCTGAAAAGGCACTTTGAGGAGGAATCCAAGCGAATTGTCTTTCGTTCCAAGGTGGAGAACCTGGAGAAGGGTGAGAAATGTAACTCGTTCTTTTTCAGGAAACTCCATGCCGGCCACACGCCCCTGAAGGAACTCCGAGATGAGACCGGAAACATGCATTCTGGGAAGAAGGAGGTGATGGGAGTCGTCACAGACTACTACCGAAGCCTCTACTCCCGGAAAACCACTGACCCCGAAGCCGCCGATAAATTCCTGTCAGGTATCACTAATCATCTTGATCCTGCAGGTACGGAGGCTATGGACGTACCCCTGACGGTGGAGGAACTGCTCTCTGCCGCTAAATCCTTCAGACCCGGCAGGACCCCGGGCAGTGATGGTCTCCCAGCAGAGCTCTATGTAGCGCTGGGGGACTTGATCTGTCCGGACCTGCTGGAGCTCTATGAGGAGATGGTGGTGGAGGGTAGAATGCCACCGTCCTTGAGAGAAGGCATGATCACGATCTTGTATAAGCGGAAGGGGGAGAGATGTGACCTGAAAAACTGGCGTCCCATCTCTCTCCTGAACGTGGACTACAAGATCCTCGCCAAAGTATTGACCAACAGACTGAAGGTTGTCATCGGACAGATCATCGGATCGGACCAAACCTGCGGCATTCCTGGCCGTAGGGTGGCCGACAGTCTTGCCCTGGTGAGGGACACGGTGCATTACATGCAAAGCCGCCGTACACACGCGGCCCTGGTCAGTCTGGATCAGGAGAAGGCTTTTGACCGGGTCTCTCACGAATTCATGGGTAAGGCTCTGCGTAGGCTGCGGCTTGGCAGGTTGTTCTGTTTGTATGTTAACCTGATGTATTGCGACATTTACAGCTCGGTGCTGGTGAACGGCTGGAAGACTGACCCCTTTCCTGTATCGTCGGGGGTTAGACAAGGCTGTCCTCTTTCACCTCTCCTTTTTGTTTGTGTTATAGAGCTCTTCGCAGAGGCTATCCGGCAGAATGGAGAGATCAGAGGGATCACCGCACCAGGTCCAGGACACTTCGAGGTCAAATGCTCGCTGTACATGGACGACGTGACCGTCTTCTGCGCTGACCAGAGTTCGGTGACTGCACTCGTCCAGACCTGTGAGGAGTTCGGACGCGCTTCAGGGGCAAAAGTCAACTGCGGGAAGTCGGAAGCCATGCTCTTCGGAAAGTGGTACCTGCCTTCTCCTGCCTCCTTCCCGTTTACTATCAAGCCGGACTTCATCAAAATTCTGGGAGTCTGGTTCGGTAAGGAAGGTGCAGCCCTAAAGTCGTGGGAAGAACGCTTGGCCAAAGTCAACCAAAGGATCGGACTGTGGAGCCTCAGACAACTCACTATTGAGGGCAAAGCAATGGTCCTGCGTAACGAAGTCTTGCCTGTGCTACAATACACTGCACAGGCATGGCCCCCTCTTGCAACGGTCTCGAGGGCCATTACCAGGACTGTGTTTCGCTTCATCTGGGGCTCGAAAATGGACAGAGTAAAGCGGACTGTTATGTACAAGGAGCCCCGCAAAGGTGGGAAGGGTATACCCGACATTCCCACTCTGCTGCGGATCGCTTTTGTATGTGACTGTGTTCGTAGGACTCTGAGGACAGCAAACGGCTCTGCGGGCAAGGCCATGTCCCGCTACTTCCTCCTTCCCCTCTGGCGAGGTTTTGGCTGGGACAAGTGGGACAGCTCCTTCCCTTACAACTGGCACGCTCCCTGGTTCTACGGAGATGTCGTCCGGTTTGTGAGGGAGCATCAACTGGAGGGTCTTAAGCCCGACTTGTGGAAACCTAAGACGATCCACAAGCACATCAGAGCAAAGGACTCACTGGAGTCTGTTCCAGGGCTTCATGCCGACACGTTGGAGACTGTTTGGACTAACGTGTCATCTGGCAGGTTGACCAACGGGCACAAGGACATTTCATGGATGGCCATCCAGGGAGGACTGCCTCTTAGGTCATTCATGCATGCCCGCAACCTGTGCAAGACCCGGTACTGCCCCAGGTGCCCCTTCACGGAGGAAACATCTTTGCACATTTTCTGGCAGTGCCCCTTTGCACAGGGTCTGTTGAAAGCCTTGGAACATGAACTCAAGGACTCAGTACCCAGGAACAGACTGTCGTACCGCTCGGTACTTTATGGACTATTTCCTGGGAATACCACGGATGGAGCAATCCAGGAAGCCTGGCGCCTTATGAACTGCTTTAAGGACGCTATATGGTTTGCCAGGAACCGTCTGATTTTGCGGAGAGAGAGTGTGTCCGTCCAGGACTGCCGCAGGCTGATCCACAGCCTGCTCAGAGACTATTCCACCCGGGACAGCCCGGACGTCGATGAGGAAGAGGACTGATACTCCCCTTCCCCCCACTCTCCCTTCTTGTGTGTTGTCTTTCAATAAAGCTTCGGGCCTGTGATTTCCCCCTTCCCTATCCCCTCCTACCCACTCCCCTATCCCATCACTTGTCTGTAATGCTTTGTTGTTTGGCGTTAGTGAATGCAAGAATGTTAGTGTAGCATGTGGTGTAATGTATAGCATAGGCTAGCCTGTACTGTGTATTATACTGTCATGTTATGTTTGACGACTGTTATTATTTATTATTTGCTGCTTCATGGCTTGCGCTGCGTCGCAGTAATGTTTGTATGATGACGATTGATTGTCAATAAAGCAATTTTCAATCAAAAAAATCTGTTCTTATCAGTTTAATATCTGATACGTCCCCTATCTGGGGACCATATATTAAATGGATTTTTAGAACAGGGAGATGGAAATAGAGCTTGCTCTGTCCACTCCACGCATTGACCTGGTATTGCAGTATTTCCAGGACCGGTGCACCCTTCCCTTATGTGTTGACTAAAATCAGATTCCAAAAGTGTTTTTTCTCTTTGCCATTGTTTCTGTCTTTCTGAAGGGATCTCCCCTTTTAATCCCATTATTTCAACACCTGTTGGACAATGCATTTGTACAGTCATGTGTGATAATGAGCTCATTTATTAAATGCAATTAATGAATACATTGCCACCTCTTGTTGTGTGTGTGTGTGTGTGTGTCTTCTGTGTTTCTGTGTTTCCGGCATTTCACATTGGAACAGCTCATTCACCTTCCTTGTCTTCTCTCCGCCCTCCCTCCCTCCCTCCCTCCTAGGTAAGTTAAAGAGCTGCACCTGAGCCAGCCACTGATTGATGCAGCACCACAGTCAAATAGTGGAGTGGAGTGGAGTAGGGGAACAGCAAACAGCCATTAAAGCAGCCAGCCGCCTACCCGCCACAATGGACCTACCTGTGTACACTAGGTGGATGTGATGGAATGTACTGTCGTCCCTACATTTCAAGAAGAAGTAAGAATTGCAGTTGCAACAAACCCTTGCTTGCCTACAAAGAGAGCAGCAATTTGGATTTGTTACTATGTTACCTGGAAGAATAACAAACTGTGCAAGGATGGAGGTTGTAGGAGCAAAGAGAAGTTGTCTGTAAAGTTGGTGGATGCCTATTTTCCATTTTGCAGTCCCTTGTCTCCCTCTTGTGGCCTCCTGGAGGCAAATAAATGTGCAAAAAAAAGACAGCCTGGCGGCCGGCTGTTGCAGTGTTGCCCTCTCAGGCAACACTGAGTGACTGACTGAGCCTCACAGTCTTATATAAAGTTCAGACGGAACTTTGCACGTGTCATAGTGGAGCCCTCAGGATTCCAGAGCCAGCTTTCTGACATCATAATGGGGCCTGCCTCAGAGATAAAAGCCTGGGCCCAGGCAGTGTTGTTCAGTGCTGCTCAGCAGGCAGCACAGGACTGGATTAAAGCTGATACAAGGTGTGAAGGAACAAGGGGTGGCTGTGGGCATGCACTTGCTGCCGCTGCCAGTGTTTATCTGCATGGCAGGAGGGCATTTGGGCGTTGCCAGGAAGGCGTTTTTATGTAGATTCCTCCTCTTTCAGCACTGCATTGTGGTGCAAGCAAAAGAAGCAAATCCTGTCTGGCTTCCTCTCCGGCCTTTATTCACCTCCCGCTTAGTAGCTGTAAATGTGTGTGAGCCTGCAGGGCCCCATGGAATTGCCTAGGAGTAGGCTGAATCGCTGCAAGGGGTGAACAGCAGTATGGGACAGGCTCGGGCAAGGCAAGGGCCGCTCGGGTTATCGCTTCTCGGCCTTTTGGCTAAGATCAAGTGTAGTATCTGTTCTTATCAGTTTAATATCTGATACGTCCCCTATCTGGGGACCATATATTAAATGGATTTTTAGAACAGGGAGATGGAAATAGAGCTTGCTCTGTCCACTCCACGCATTGACCTGGTATTGCAGTATTTCCAGGACCGGTGCACCCTTCCCTTATGTGTTGACTAAAATCAGATTCCAAAAGTGTTTTTTCTCTTTGCCATTGTTTCTGTCTTTCTGAAGGGATCTCCCCTTTTAATCCCATTATTTCAACACCTGTTGGACAATGCATTTGTACAGTCATGTGTGATAATGAGCTCATTTATTAAATGCAATTAATGAATACATTGCCACCTCTTGTTGTGTGTGTGTGTGTGTGTGTCTTCTGTGTTTCTGTGTTTCCGGCATTTCACATTGGAACAGCTCATTCACCTTCCTTGTCTTCTCTCCGCCCTCCCTCCCTCCCTCCCTCCTAGGTAAGTTAAAGAGCTGCACCTGAGCCAGCCACTGATTGATGCAGCACCACAGTCAAATAGTGGAGTGGAGTGGAGTAGGGGAACAGCAAACAGCCATTAAAGCAGCCAGCCGCCTACCCGCCACAATGGACCTACCTGTGTACACTAGGTGGATGTGATGGAATGTACTGTCGTCCCTACATTTCAAGAAGAAGTAAGAATTGCAGTTGCAACAAACCCTTGCTTGCCTACAAAGAGAGCAGCAATTTGGATTTGTTACTATGTTACCTGGAAGAATAACAAACTGTGCAAGGATGGAGGTTGTAGGAGCAAAGAGAAGTTGTCTGTAAAGTTGGTGGATGCCTATTTTCCATTTTGCAGTCCCTTGTCTCCCTCTTGTGGCCTCCTGGAGGCAAATAAATGTGCAAAAAAAAGACAGCCTGGCGGCCGGCTGTTGCAGTGTTGCCCTCTCAGGCAACACTGAGTGACTGACTGAGCCTCACAGTCTTATATAAAGTTCAGACGGAACTTTGCACGTGTCATAGTGGAGCCCTCAGGAT
Organism: Rhinoderma darwinii; assembly: GCF_050947455.1. NCBI lineage: Eukaryota > Metazoa > Chordata > Amphibia > Anura > Rhinodermatidae > Rhinoderma > Rhinoderma darwinii. The sequence continues at coordinate 45,061 of NW_027463954.1, forward strand.
TCCAGAGCCAGCTTTCTGACATCATAATGGGGCCTGCCTCAGAGATAAAAGCCTGGGCCCAGGCAGTGTTGTTCAGTGCTGCTCAGCAGGCAGCACAGGACTGGATTAAAGCTGATACAAGGTGTGAAGGAACAAGGGGTGGCTGTGGGCATGCACTTGCTGCCGCTGCCAGTGTTTATCTGCATGGCAGGAGGGCATTTGGGCGTTGCCAGGAAGGCGTTTTTATGTAGATTCCTCCTCTTTCAGCACTGCATTGTGGTGCAAGCAAAAGAAGCAAATCCTGTCTGGCTTCCTCTCCGGCCTTTATTCACCTCCCGCTTAGTAGCTGTAAATGTGTGTGAGCCTGCAGGGCCCCATGGAATTGCCTAGGAGTAGGCTGAATCGCTGCAAGGGGTGAACAGCAGTATGGGACAGGCTCGGGCAAGGCAAGGGCCGCTCGGGTTATCGCTTCTCGGCCTTTTGGCTAAGATCAAGTGTAGTATCTGTTCTTATCAGTTTAATATCTGATACGTCCCCTATCTGGGGACCATATATTAAATGGATTTTTAGAACAGGGAGATGGAAATAGAGCTTGCTCTGTCCACTCCACGCATTGACCTGGTATTGCAGTATTTCCAGGACCGGTGCACCCTTCCCTTATGTGTTGACTAAAATCAGATTCCAAAAGTGTTTTTTCTCTTTGCCATTGTTTCTGTCTTTCTGAAGGGATCTCCCCTTTTAATCCCATTATTTCAACACCTGTTGGACAATGCATTTGTACAGTCATGTGTGATAATGAGCTCATTTATTAAATGCAATTAATGAATACATTGCCACCTCTTGTTGTGTGTGTGTGTGTGTGTGTCTTCTGTGTTTCTGTGTTTCCGGCATTTCACATTGGAACAGCTCATTCACCTTCCTTGTCTTCTCTCCGCCCTCCCTCCCTCCCTCCCTCCTAGGTAAGTTAAAGAGCTGCACCTGAGCCAGCCACTGATTGATGCAGCACCACAGTCAAATAGTGGAGTGGAGTGGAGTAGGGGAACAGCAAACAGCCATTAAAGCAGCCAGCCGCCTACCCGCCACAATGGACCTACCTGTGTACACTAGGTGGATGTGATGGAATGTACTGTCGTCCCTACATTTCAAGAAGAAGTAAGAATTGCAGTTGCAACAAACCCTTGCTTGCCTACAAAGAGAGCAGCAATTTGGATTTGTTACTATGTTACCTGGAAGAATAACAAACTGTGCAAGGATGGAGGTTGTAGGAGCAAAGAGAAGTTGTCTGTAAAGTTGGTGGATGCCTATTTTCCATTTTGCAGTCCCTTGTCTCCCTCTTGTGGCCTCCTGGAGGCAAATAAATGTGCAAAAAAAAGACAGCCTGGCGGCCGGCTGTTGCAGTGTTGCCCTCTCAGGCAACACTGAGTGACTGACTGAGCCTCACAGTCTTATATAAAGTTCAGACGGAACTTTGCACGTGTCATAGTGGAGCCCTCAGGATTCCAGAGCCAGCTTTCTGACATCATAATGGGGCCTGCCTCAGAGATAAAAGCCTGGGCCCAGGCAGTGTTGTTCAGTGCTGCTCAGCAGGCAGCACAGGACTGGATTAAAGCTGATACAAGGTGTGAAGGAACAAGGGGTGGCTGTGGGCATGCACTTGCTGCCGCTGCCAGTGTTTATCTGCATGGCAGGAGGGCATTTGGGCGTTGCCAGGAAGGCGTTTTTATGTAGATTCCTCCTCTTTCAGCACTGCATTGTGGTGCAAGCAAAAGAAGCAAATCCTGTCTGGCTTCCTCTCCGGCCTTTATTCACCTCCCGCTTAGTAGCTGTAAATGTGTGTGAGCCTGCAGGGCCCCATGGAATTGCCTAGGAGTAGGCTGAATCGCTGCAAGGGGTGAACAGCAGTATGGGACAGGCTCGGGCAAGGCAAGGGCCGCTCGGGTTATCGCTTCTCGGCCTTTTGGCTCAGATCAGGTTCATTGCCTGGTCTGGGCCGGGGGGTTCGGCCTTTTCGTGGAGTCCTATCCGACGTTTTTGGGAGCGATCACCGTGCCGTTGGGCATTCCTTTTCAAGATGGCAGCTGTGCGTAACACTATCCGTTTTGTGGTGAATGAGCAGAGGAGAGAAGAAGTTGATACTGGACATATCATTGAGAACATCCTTCTGGACCTGGCTGGAGTTAAGTTGGTAGAGGTATTCTGTATCCAAGCTTTCAGCAATATTGCTACATATGATGTATCCTTTTTTGAGGCCGCCTACTGTCTAAATGTTTTTCAGTTGCTCAAGGAGAAACACATGCATGAGGCTTTAAAATCTATTGAAGTGCAACCTCTTTTTTCAGCAGTGGAGAAATGTATTACCATCCACATGTATAACCCATTTCTGGATAGAAGGCTGGTCAGGGCCTTCTTAGCTCACTACTGTACCCATGTTAGAGGAGGTGTGGAGCAGAAGAACCTATGGGGAGTTTTCAATGGTGATATTAAGTACTGGGTCAGGCTGAAACCTGACTCCAGCTGTATTGGAGGAGTGATGAATCCTCCTGCAAATTTTTCAATTGGTGGTAATAAGGGATATCTTTATTACCAAGATATGCCATGTTTTTGCAGATCATGTTTTTCCTACGGGCATACCAAAGATGCATGTAAAGGCAAAGTATGCAGGAATTGCAAAGAAACAGGACATGAGGCTAGTGCATGTATTTCCCCATCCAGGTGTGACATTTGTGGTTTGCCGGGTCATACTTGTAGGAAATGTCCAAAGGTGTTTCCCTTTTTAGGGCAAGAGAGAAGAACATGGGGCAGACAGGTGAGAACAACAAGTTCCCTTGCTGCCACTTCTGATGCAATTTCAGAGCCAGCTGGCAGTGTTTCTGTGCCTGCTTCTCAGGACCCTGGGAAAGCTGGATTAGGAGAGGTTCTAACCTCACATACTAACAGCATGGAGTTGGGTGTGGTCCCTCCTGCAGAGCAAAGTGTTGATGAAACACCTGGGGTTATGCCTATGGAAGGTGAAGACACAGCGCCACCTATTGGGTGTGCTTCCCCTGATGATGGTGCAAGTATGCAAATTTTGTCTTTTTCTAGCCCAGAGTCAAAAATGGAAGACTCAGCTAAAGTGGAGTGGTCAATATCGGAGGAGGACGAGAAGGAGGCCAGGATGCCTAGTGCCACTAGTGCTGAAATTTTTCATAAAGTGGTCTCAAAAAGGGGGAAGTCTGGAAAGGCGGTGAAGAGACTGAAGATAGGCTTATTGGAAGATTCTGCTCATGCAAATCCCTTCTCATTGCTGGACAGTGACTCTAGTTCTAGCCCTAAGTCATCTGAGGTGGCCTCAGAAGTACCCAGCTCTCCTGGGGAAGGTTTCCTCAGTGAAGTCAATGTGGCAAATCTGGAAAGAGCTATGTATTTCCCTGGGACGTGATATGTTCTGGTTATCTCATGGCTTTCCTTTGCACTAACCATACTATGCCCGCATGTCTTTGAGATTAAAGATTGTCTCTCAAAATGTACGGGTGTTCTCCTCTGCTCACAAGCGTGCTGCAGTCCTGGACTTTTTGGCCTCTAAGGGCAGTGACATTGTTTGTGTACAAGAATGTGGTTTGTCAAAAAATCCTAGTAAAGAAGAATGGAAGTTTGGGGAAGCAATTTGGTCCTTTTCTTCCACAAATAGGAACGATGGAATTGGTATTCTCTTTAAAAATAATGAGTTTGTCATCAAACAGACTCAAATCATTCAGGAAGGAAGATGTGTCTGCGTGTTACTATCCTACAAGGGGTGGCAGTTTAGGCTTATCAATATCTATGGCCATGCTGTGAAATCTGATAGGTTGGCACTTTTTGATACTTTAAAATTTTTTCTACACGGTAAAGTTCCTGTAATTATTGTTGGTGACATTAACTGTATCCTGGAGAAGCAGGCCCGAGCTGGATCCACAGAGTCTAATGTGGACGCTACCGGAGTTTTGTGGAATAAAATTTTGCAGGACTTTGCTTTGCAGGACGCTGTCACCAGGAAACCAGGTCCATTTACCTATCATGCCGATGACGGAAGAACGGATTCTCGTCTGGACTTTTTCTTTTTTTCTACCTCTGCAATGAAATGTGTAGATTATGCGCAGGAGAGAGTGTGGTTTTCAGATCACGAGTGTTTGTTGGGGGTTTTTGTTATAAATAATTTCTTTTATGGTAGAGGGGTATGGAAGATGAATGTTAGTTTTCTGAGTGATAAAAGGGAAAAAACTAGGTTTGGGAAAAAATATGGGTTTTGGGTTAGGAAGAAAAGTTCTTTCTCTAATGTGTGTGAATGGTGGGTATGGGTGAAAAAAAAGATTGGTGGGTTTTTTAGACAGATAGGGTATAGAAGAGCGAGAAGGAAAAGATTAGAATATTCACGCTTTAATATGCGGATGACGTTCCTTCAACAATGTAAAAATTTGGGTATGGATGTAAGACACGATTTGGAAAAAACAAAAAAAGATATTAAGGAGTGGTTCCGAGAGAAAGGGAAAGAAATTATATTTAGGTCTAAGGTGGAGGTTAGAGATAATCACGAGAAGTGCACTAGATTTTTCTTTAAAAAAATGTGTGGTGGAAAAAGTGGAATGAATGTATTATTGGATAAGGATGATAAGGAGGTGTTCGGTAAGGATGTGATTGATGTGGTGTCTGATTTTTATAAAAAACTGTATGATGTGAAGAAATGTGATTTGGGCGATGATGAGGAGTTTTTGGATATTGTGTGTAATTTTGTTCCTGAAAGTGAATGTGCGTTTTTGCTTGGTGAGATTATGGATGGTGAAGTAAAGGATGTGGTGGGAAGTATGGCTAAAAATAAGTCTCCAGGGATCGATGGAATACCAGCTGATTTCTATGGGAAATATTGGGATATAATTGGGAAGGATGTTATAGAAGTTATGAGAGTGTTGTTTTCTGGGATTAATATGTGTGATGTGATGAAGAAGGGTATGGTAGTTTTGTTGCATAAAAAAGGAGACAAGAGACGGTTAGAAAACTGGCGACCAATTACTTTGCTTAATACGGATTATAAAATTTTTGCCAAGCTGATTGCGAATCGTATGAGAGATGTGATTGGGTGTGTGATTGATGAGGATCAGGTATGTGCGGTACCGAAAAGGAAATTGCATGAAAACGTGGCGTTGGTGCGGGACATGCTTGAGGATTGTAAGGGTCGGAATAAGAAGGTGATTGTGTGTGCGTTAGATTTTGAGAAAGCGTTTGATCGTGTGGCGCATGTGTTTTTGTTCAAAGTGTTAGAGAGAATGGGTTTTCCGGTTCAGTTTGTGAGTTTGTTGAAGAATTTATACGCGAATGCAAAGAGCTGTGTGCAGGTGAATGGGTTTTTTTCAGAATCGTTTAATATTATGTCTGGTGTGCGACAGGGTTGTCCGTTGTCTCCCATCCTATTTATTTGTGCGATTGAACCATTGTTGCAAATGATTAGAAATGATAAGGTTGTGAAAGGTTTGGTGGTGCCCGGGTGTGATGGAAAACGTGTGAAAGCTTTGGGATATATGGATGATATTTGCGTATTGTGTGATTCAGTGTATGATATGTCCAGAGTGAAGTTGATCGTAAATATGTTTTGTATTGCGTCTGCTTTTAAAATAAATTGGGGTAAGAGCAAATTTAAAATTTTTTTCAGTAATGAGCGGGTGAGTGATTCTGATATGGAACAGGTGAATGGTGTGAAAATTTTGGGTATTGTGTTTGATGATGAGCTGAAAGGGAGAGAAAGTTGGGATGAGTTAGGTGGTAGGATTGTGAGAAAGTTGGAAATGTGGAGAATGAGGGATCTTTCTTTTTCGGGGAAGGTTTTAATTGTCAAAAGTATTATTCTTCCTATGATTTTATATGTTGCTCTGGTTTTTCCTCCTGCTGTAGCTATGTTAAAAAAAGTGAATAGAGTTTTGTTCCTTTTTTTATGGGGGAGCGGGATTGAGAAGGCAAAGAGAGAAATTCTAATGAAAAGCAGACGTAATGGAGGCTTGGATTTCCCAAATTTGGAGATTTTCATCGGAATTAATTGTGTACGTTTTTTTGTAGAGCTTTTATTTAAAGAATCCAAGGCTTCCAGAATGTCGAAATATTTAGCTGGAACGGTGATTCAGCGTCTAAGGTGGGAAAAACGTAATTTATGTAAACCAATTGCTTTTCAGTGCACAGGGTGGTATTTGTATGTTGAAAAATTTATTAAAAAGTTCCAGCTAGAGGATGTAAGAATGGAGAGATTTTTGAGTGAAAAGAATGTTGTGAGAAGTATGTGTATGAATAATGTGATGTGTTCTGTAAATGGTTTGAATTCGATGGAGTCTAGGTCTGTGTGGAAGAAGATTGTTACGTATGATGTGTCAAATAAGCAGAAAGATTTGTTATGGATGTCGGTACATGGAGTGTTGCCTGTAAGGAGTGTTCAGAAAAGAAGAGGTTTGGTTGCATCTGAAAGGTGTCCGAGAGAAGGTTGTGGGGATGATGAGGATGTGAGTCATGTGTTTTGGTCGTGTAAGCATGCAAAGGATGTTTGGAAAAAGTTGAGTGGGTTGTGCGAAGAATTGACTGGTTTGAAGAGTTTGACGTACGAAATTGTCTTGTTTGGTTTGTGTAGTTTGGGTAGTGAAAAGGATAGAGTGTTGTGGATTTTTTTGACTTGTGTGAAAGAGGTTTTGTGGAATACGAGGAATTTGAATGTGTATAAAAGAGAAGTATTTGAGATGGAGGATGTGGTTAGTATGGTATTGGCTAAATTGTATTTTTATTATAAATGGGATCTAGAAAAAGGTATGGATGCGGAAGGGATATGGCGAATGTTAAAATGGCGGTATTTAGTTTGAGGAATTTTGTTTGACTTATTTTGTATTTGATGGGAAAATAAAATAATGAACCAGAGTGATGAGATTTTTTGAAAAATAGAGAGGTGGTTTGAACAACTACAGTTCTCGGTTTTATTCAAAAAAACCTGAATGGTTTAATAAAAAAAAAAAAAAAAAAAAAAAAAAAAAAAAAAATAAAAAAAAAAAAAAAAAAAAAAAAAAAAAAAAAAAAAAAAAAAAAAAAAAAAAAATCTGTTCTTATCAGTTTAATATCTGATACGTCCCCTATCTGGGGACCATATATTAAATGGATTTTTAGAACAGGGAGATGGAAATAGAGCTTGCTCTGTCCACTCCACGCATTGACCTGGTATTGCAGTATTTCCAGGACCGGTGCACCCTTCCCTTATGTGTTGACTAAAATCAGATTCCAAAAGTGTTTTTTCTCTTTGCCATTGTTTCTGTCTTTCTGAAGGGATCTCCCCTTTTAATCCCATTATTTCAACACCTGTTGGACAATGCATTTGTACAGTCATGTGTGATAATGAGCTCATTTATTAAATGCAATTAATGAATACATTGCCACCTCTTGTTGTGTGTGTGTGTGTGTGTGTCTTCTGTGTTTCTGTGTTTCCGGCATTTCACATTGGAACAGCTCATTCACCTTCCTTGTCTTCTCTCCGCCCTCCCTCCCTCCCTCCCTCCTAGGTAAGTTAAAGAGCTGCACCTGAGCCAGCCACTGATTGATGCAGCACCACAGTCAAATAGTGGAGTGGAGTGGAGTAGGGGAACAGCAAACAGCCATTAAAGCAGCCAGCCGCCTACCCGCCACAATGGACCTACCTGTGTACACTAGGTGGATGTGATGGAATGTACTGTCGTCCCTACATTTCAAGAAGAAGTAAGAATTGCAGTTGCAACAAACCCTTGCTTGCCTACAAAGAGAGCAGCAATTTGGATTTGTTACTATGTTACCTGGAAGAATAACAAACTGTGCAAGGATGGAGGTTGTAGGAGCAAAGAGAAGTTGTCTGTAAAGTTGGTGGATGCCTATTTTCCATTTTGCAGTCCCTTGTCTCCCTCTTGTGGCCTCCTGGAGGCAAATAAATGTGCAAAAAAAAGACAGCCTGGCGGCCGGCTGTTGCAGTGTTGCCCTCTCAGGCAACACTGAGTGACTGACTGAGCCTCACAGTCTTATATAAAGTTCAGACGGAACTTTGCACGTGTCATAGTGGAGCCCTCAGGATTCCAGAGCCAGCTTTCTGACATCATAATGGGGCCTGCCTCAGAGATAAAAGCCTGGGCCCAGGCAGTGTTGTTCAGTGCTGCTCAGCAGGCAGCACAGGACTGGATTAAAGCTGATACAAGGTGTGAAGGAACAAGGGGTGGCTGTGGGCATGCACTTGCTGCCGCTGCCAGTGTTTATCTGCATGGCAGGAGGGCATTTGGGCGTTGCCAGGAAGGCGTTTTTATGTAGATTCCTCCTCTTTCAGCACTGCATTGTGGTGCAAGCAAAAGAAGCAAATCCTGTCTGGCTTCCTCTCCGGCCTTTATTCACCTCCCGCTTAGTAGCTGTAAATGTGTGTGAGCCTGCAGGGCCCCATGGAATTGCCTAGGAGTAGGCTGAATCGCTGCAAGGGGTGAACAGCAGTATGGGACAGGCTCGGGCAAGGCAAGGGCCGCTCGGGTTATCGCTTCTCGGCCTTTTGGCTAAGATCAAGTGTAGTATCTGTTCTTATCAGTTTAATATCTGATACGTCCCCTATCTGGGGACCATATATTAAATGGATTTTTAGAACAGGGAGATGGAAATAGAGCTTGCTCTGTCCACTCCACGCATTGACCTGGTATTGCAGTATTTCCAGGACCGGTGCACCCTTCCCTTATGTGTTGACTAAAATCAGATTCCAAAAGTGTTTTTTCTCTTTGCCATTGTTTCTGTCTTTCTGAAGGGATCTCCCCTTTTAATCCCATTATTTCAACACCTGTTGGACAATGCATTTGTACAGTCATGTGTGATAATGAGCTCATTTATTAAATGCAATTAATGAATACATTGCCACCTCTTGTTGTGTGTGTGTGTGTGTGTGTCTTCTGTGTTTCTGTGTTTCCGGCATTTCACATTGGAACAGCTCATTCACCTTCCTTGTCTTCTCTCCGCCCTCCCTCCCTCCCTCCTAGGTAAGTTAAAGAGCTGCACCTGAGCCAGCCACTGATTGATGCAGCACCACAGTCAAATAGTGGAGTGGAGTGGAGTAGGGGAACAGCAAACAGCCATTAAAGCAGCCAGCCGCCTACCCGCCACAATGGACCTACCTGTGTACACTAGGTGGATGTGATGGAATGTACTGTCGTCCCTACATTTCAAGAAGAAGTAAGAATTGCAGTTGCAACAAACCCTTGCTTGCCTACAAAGAGAGCAGCAATTTGGATTTGTTACTATGTTACCTGGAAGAATAACAAACTGTGCAAGGATGGAGGTTGTAGGAGCAAAGAGAAGTTGTCTGTAAAGTTGGTGGATGCCTATTTTCCATTTTGCAGTCCCTTGTCTCCCTCTTGTGGCCTCCTGGAGGCAAATAAATGTGCAAAAAAAAGACAGCCTGGCGGCCGGCTGTTGCAGTGTTGCCCTCTCAGGCAACACTGAGTGACTGACTGAGCCTCACAGTCTTATATAAAGTTCAGACGGAACTTTGCACGTGTCATAGTGGAGCCCTCAGGATTCCAGAGCCAGCTTTCTGACATCATAATGGGGCCTGCCTCAGAGATAAAAGCCTGGGCCCAGGCAGTGTTGTTCAGTGCTGCTCAGCAGGCAGCACAGGACTGGATTAAAGCTGATACAAGGTGTGAAGGAACAAGGGGTGGCTGTGGGCATGCACTTGCTGCCGCTGCCAGTGTTTATCTGCATGGCAGGAGGGCATTTGGGCGTTGCCAGGAAGGCGTTTTTATGTAGATTCCTCCTCTTTCAGCACTGCATTGTGGTGCAAGCAAAAGAAGCAAATCCTGTCTGGCTTCCTCTCCGGCCTTTATTCACCTCCCGCTTAGTAGCTGTAAATGTGTGTGAGCCTGCAGGGCCCCATGGAATTGCCTAGGAGTAGGCTGAATCGCTGCAAGGGGTGAACAGCAGTATGGGACAGGCTCGGGCAAGGCAAGGGCCGCTCGGGTTATCGCTTCTCGGCCTTTTGGCTAAGATCAAGTGTAGTATCTGTTCTTATCAGTTTAATATCTGATACGTCCCCTATCTGGGGACCATATATTAAATGGATTTTTAGAACAGGGAGATGGAAATAGAGCTTGCTCTGTCCACTCCACGCATTGACCTGGTATTGCAGTATTTCCAGGACCGGTGCACCCTTCCCTTATGTGTTGACTAAAATCAGATTCCAAAAGTGTTTTTTCTCTTTGCCATTGTTTCTGTCTTTCTGAAGGGATCTCCCCTTTTAATCCCATTATTTCAACACCTGTTGGACAATGCATTTGTACAGTCATGTGTGATAATGAGCTCATTTATTAAATGCAATTAATGAATACATTGCCACCTCTTGTTGTGTGTGTGTGTGTGTGTGTCTTCTGTGTTTCTGTGTTTCCGGCATTTCACATTGGAACAGCTCATTCACCTTCCTTGTCTTCTCTCCGCCCTCCCTCCCTCCCTCCTAGGTAAGTTAAAGAGCTGCACCTGAGCCAGCCACTGATTGATGCAGCACCACAGTCAAATAGTGGAGTGGAGTGGAGTAGGGGAACAGCAAACAGCCATTAAAGCAGCCAGCCGCCTACCCGCCACAATGGACCTACCTGTGTACACTAGGTGGATGTGATGGAATGTACTGTCGTCCCTACATTTCAAGAAGAAGTAAGAATTGCAGTTGCAACAAACCCTTGCTTGCCTACAAAGAGAGCAGCAATTTGGATTTGTTACTATGTTACCTGGAAGAATAACAAACTGTGCAAGGATGGAGGTTGTAGGAGCAAAGAGAAGTTGTCTGTAAAGTTGGTGGATGCCTATTTTCCATTTTGCAGTCCCTTGTCTCCCTCTTGTGGCCTCCTGGAGGCAAATAAATGTGCAAAAAAAAGACAGCCTGGCGGCCGGCTGTTGCAGTGTTGCCCTCTCAGGCAACACTGAGTGACTGACTGAGCCTCACAGTCTTATATAAAGTTCAGACGGAACTTTGCACGTGTCATAGTGGAGCCCTCAGGATTCCAGAGCCAGCTTTCTGACATCATAATGGGGCCTGCCTCAGAGATAAAAGCCTGGGCCCAGGCAGTGTTGTTCAGTGCTGCTCAGCAGGCAGCACAGGACTGGATTAAAGCTGATACAAGGTGTGAAGGAACAAGGGGTGGCTGTGGGCATGCACTTGCTGCCGCTGCCAGTGTTTATCTGCATGGCAGGAGGGCATTTGGGCGTTGCCAGGAAGGCGTTTTTATGTAGATTCCTCCTCTTTCAGCACTGCATTGTGGTGCAAGCAAAAGAAGCAAATCCTGTCTGGCTTCCTCTCCGGCCTTTATTCACCTCCCGCTTAGTAGCTGTAAATGTGTGTGAGCCTGCAGGGCCCCATGGAATTGCCTAGGAGTAGGCTGAATCGCTGCAAGGGGTGAACAGCAGTATGGGACAGGCTCGGGCAAGGCAAGGGCCGCTCGGGTTATCGCTTCTCGGCCTTTTGGCTAAGATCAAGTGTAGTATCTGTTCTTATCAGTTTAATATCTGATACGTCCCCTATCTGGGGACCATATATTAAATGGATTTTTAGAACAGGGAGATGGAAATAGAGCTTGCTCTGTCCACTCCACGCATTGACCTGGTATTGCAGTATTTCCAGGACCGGTGCACCCTTCCCTTATGTGTTGACTAAAATCAGATTCCAAAAGTGTTTTTTCTCTTTGCCATTGTTTCTGTCTTTCTGAAGGGATCTCCCCTTTTAATCCCATTATTTCAACACCTGTTGGACAATGCATTTGTACAGTCATGTGTGATAATGAGCTCATTTATTAAATGCAATTAATGAATACATTGCCACCTCTTGTTGTGTGTGTGTGTGTGTGTGTCTTCTGTGTTTCTGTGTTTCCGGCATTTCACATTGGAACAGCTCATTCACCTTCCTTGTCTTCTCTCCGCCCTCCCTCCCTCCCTCCTAGGTAAGTTAAAGAGCTGCACCTGAGCCAGCCACTGATTGATGCAGCACCACAGTCAAATAGTGGAGTGGAGTGGAGTAGGGGAACAGCAAACAGCCATTAAAGCAGCCAGCCGCCTACCCGCCACAATGGACCTACCTGTGTACACTAGGTGGATGTGATGGAATGTACTGTCGTCCCTACATTTCAAGAAGAAGTAAGAATTGCAGTTGCAACAAACCCTTGCTTGCCTACAAAGAGAGCAGCAATTTGGATTTGTTACTATGTTACCTGGAAGAATAACAAACTGTGCAAGGATGGAGGTTGTAGGAGCAAAGAGAAGTTGTCTGTAAAGTTGGTGGATGCCTATTTTCCATTTTGCAGTCCCTTGTCTCCCTCTTGTGGCCTCCTGGAGGCAAATAAATGTGCAAAAAAAAGACAGCCTGGCGGCCGGCTGTTGCAGTGTTGCCCTCTCAGGCAACACTGAGTGACTGACTGAGCCTCACAGTCTTATATAAAGTTCAGACGGAACTTTGCACGTGTCATAGTGGAGCCCTCAGGATTCCAGAGCCAGCTTTCTGACATCATAATGGGGCCTGCCTCAGAGATAAAAGCCTGGGCCCAGGCAGTGTTGTTCAGTGCTGCTCAGCAGGCAGCACAGGACTGGATTAAAGCTGATACAAGGTGTGAAGGAACAAGGGGTGGCTGTGGGCATGCACTTGCTGCCGCTGCCAGTGTTTATCTGCATGGCAGGAGGGCATTTGGGCGTTGCCAGGAAGGCGTTTTTATGTAGATTCCTCCTCTTTCAGCACTGCATTGTGGTGCAAGCAAAAGAAGCAAATCCTGTCTGGCTTCCTCTCCGGCCTTTATTCACCTCCCGCTTAGTAGCTGTAAATGTGTGTGAGCCTGCAGGGCCCCATGGAATTGCCTAGGAGTAGGCTGAATCGCTGCAAGGGGTGAACAGCAGTATGGGACAGGCTCGGGCAAGGCAAGGGCCGCTCGGGTTATCGCTTCTCGGCCTTTTGGCAAGATCAGGTGTAGTATTTCTGCATCTGGTTTTGTTGGGAGGTGTCCGGGGTACCCTGCTCCTTGGCCTTGGGGGATCGTCTCTTTTCACAGAGAGACTTCACCCCCTTGCTGCTATTTGGGGAGTGGGCTTAGCCCCCGGACAACGAGTTGCGATCGCGCCTTACCCAAGAGGTCAACCGGCCTTGAGGCGTTTTTCTAAGAGCGTTCCGAGGGCGTTTATCGGGCTTCGTAGGTGTCTGGGGTACCCTAATCCTTGGCCTTGGGGGAGGGTTCCACTTAATTGTGGAATCTGAGCCCTTGCTGCTATAAGGGACAGGCTTAGCCCCCAGGCACTGAAAATGCCATATACATTTGGATTTGCATCCGGGGACACCCGGTTGCGCCAGTCCGTCCGCATCGAGGTGGAAGAAGGCCATCGCCAGCGGAAGAACCTTCGCTTCATTGTGGAGGTGATTCTGCTGGACTTCCTGGGGCTCAAGCGGGCGGACATCCTGTGTCTCAACGACCAGGAAAGCCGCGGTCGGTACACCGTATCCTTTACGGCCGCGGCATGTTGCGACAACATGCACAAAAGATTGTCTGATGCGGACCAGAGTGAGGAGCGGCTAAATGGACTGAACTTTTTATTCCTCTACGGGGAGGAAGAAGTCCCGCTCGTGATGTGCATGTTCAGTCCATTTGTCTCAGAGTGTGACATTGAAACCTTCCTCAGTCGTTACTGCAGGGAGGTCCGCTTCTCACATAAAATCTTGAACACCCAGAGCTTCTGGAATGGCAAAAGAAAATATTGGGTGAAGTTCCGCCAGGATCCCAATGGCATTGGAGGCTTACATCACCCACCCCAGAACTTTGCCATTGGGAAGAATCGAGGATTCCTATTTTACCCCCAGATGCCAATAGCCTGCCGGAACTGCTTGAGATATGGCCACACCAGAGAACATTGTGACCGGCCCCATGTGGTGCAGTGTAACAGGTGTGGCCAGGTTGGACACGTAGCGGCAAAATGCAGTTCCGAGGTGTTGTGCAATCTGTGCGGCATGACTGGGCATGCTTTTAAAGATTGCCCCCGCAGAGCGAAATCTGGGCCACCCAGACCAGGGCCAGAGCGGCAGTTTGCAACATGTGCAGACGCCGCTGGTAATGCCCCAAAACGAGCATTGACGACTGAGGGGTCCAGGCCAAAGTCCTTCACAGCTCCATCGGGGGGCCCACCGATGTCAGCCTCGAGGGACGGCCATAGGGATTCCACCGGGTCCAGGCAGAGCAGGAGGAATTCTGACTCTGCTGGACATAAGTTGACCGGCACCTCTGCAAACAGGTCCTCTGCTCCGCCTGCAGTGGACCCTGTTGAGGCAGTGGTTAGCGACAGGCGTCGTGGCTCCGTAGGTTCTGCAGTAGGACCTGACGCCTGTCCCAAGAGTGTGGGCATGGAGCGGAGACACTCTGTGTCAGACGAGGGCTCCATTAAGAAAACCCTAAAATATGCTGGATTGGAGCCTCGTTTTGACCATTTCCGGTCAACGGGGGGGTCGGAGCAAAGTTCCTCCACTGCGGTTGTGGAGGGGCTTGCGATGAAGGCTCCCCGTAAGCAGGCAAAGGTTGCCAAGAGCGATGGGACCTCACAGGCCCCTGTGCAGCTGCCCAGGAAGGACATCAGCGATATCTTCAGCCAGGGGCCAGAGATGGGTGAGAGCGACTTCGAGGAGATGGATAGGAGCCATTCTGCAAAGAGACAGCGAGAGGAAGAGGAGTCCGGAGTTCGGAGGAAAGCTGCCTATCGGAGTTCGGATGAGAGCAGTGTGGGGGTTGGAGCCGCCCACGTATCTGGCTCTGACCCTACCAACATCCAAGATTTATTGACCCCTCAAAAAGGGGGTCCAGACTCGCAGCTGATCTCCGAGTACGACTCTTCTGGTTCGGACCCTGACCTCAACTAAGACTATGTTGGTTCCTATCAAAGTCGCCTCACTAAATGTGAGGTCCCTAAAGAGCCCTGTCCGCAGGACTGCTTTATTTTCATTTTTAGAGACTGTGGACTTTGACCTTTGCCTGCTTCAAGAATGTGGAATCCCTAATGACTTGGAATATCAAGATTTAAAGATGGACTGGAAACTAGGCCCCTCAGTCTGGTCTGGTGGAAATGACTGTCGCTCTGCGGGGGTTGGATTGCTCTGCCGAGGTCGTTTTATCTCCATCCAAACAGTGACTGAAATCATGCCCGGCAGAGCTATTTTAATACATTTGCTTTTTAATGGAACTTTAATTCGTGTTTTAAACGTTTATGCCCCTCCTACCAAACAGGAGAGGGCAGAACTATTAGAGATTTTACCATTGTTTTGTGTTGGGTCTACCCCCCTGCTGGTGGGTGGTGATTTTAACTGTGTGCGAGATGGAGAACACCGCCAGGGTGGGGATTTTAATCGAAAAATTGACCGTACTTCTTACCTGCTCAAGAATTTTATTGGTGATTTTAAATTGAAAGATTGCTGGAGGGAACTCTTGCCTGCGGACCCAGGCCCCACCTGGTCCAATGGAAGAGTGAGCTCCAGAATTGATTTTATTTTCACTTCTAATAGTTTTATTCCCAAAAAATGTTTGCTTTTAACAAATATTTTATCTGATCACAAGCTCCTTTCAGTGCACCTGGAGCTAGAGGGAGAGCAAAAAGCTTGTAGGGGTCCCTGGAGACTAAACACCACACTCCTGGAGGACCCCATCATTAAAGAGGAGTTTGTGCGGACCTACCAGTGTTGGCAGTCCCATAGAGCGCCCAGTCAGCCTATGCTACACTGGTGGGAGGGCATTAAACCCAAAATCAGAGCTTTTTTTATTCGAGCAGGTAAGAAGAAAGCAAAAGAGAAAAAACAATGGTTTTATGTTCTTAATAAACGTTTACATGTACTTTTTAAATTGAAGGAGATTGGTATGGATGTTGATGATGATATCTTAAATCTTAAAGCTGAAATAAAATATGCCATAGAAGAGAAAGGGAAACAAATAATTTTTAATTCACATGTAAAGCACCTCGAGGATGGCGAGAAGTGTTCCCGGTTCTTCTTCAAAAAGGTAATGGATAAACGAGATGTCATTTTAAACCTTGAAGGAGAAACCACTATGGTCGGCATTTTAAATTCTGCTTTTAATTTCTACCAATCTCTTTTTAACAAGAAAAATATTGATCCTTCCTTTTTAGAACATGTTCTTAATTCCCTTGATGCCAAGCTAGATATTTTAGACCAGGAAGTTTTATCCCGTAATATTACCTTGGAGGAACTTTTATTTGCTTTTAAAAGTTTTTCTAATGGGAAAGCTCCTGGGGAAGATGGTCTGCCCATCGAATTTTATCATGCTTTTTGGGAAATTTTAAAGAATGACATGTTTTTATTGTATAAGGAAGTTTTTATTACTGAAGAGCTGCCCCCTTCCTGGAGGAGGGGGATTGTGTCCTTAATTTTTAAAAAAGGTGAGAGGGACCAGTTAAAAAACTGGCGCCCTATTACTCTTTTAAACGTTGATTGTAAAATTTTAGCTAAACTAATAACAATCCGTTTTAAACCTTTTATTCATAAATTAATCCATCCAAACCAGGTATGTGGGGTACCTGGGAGGTCAATTACTGAGTCCCTGAATATTTTACGTGACATCATTTGGTATTTTAAAGAAAGGGGTCAAAGCCTTGCTATTTTATCCTTAGATTTCGAGAAGGCTTTTGACCGGGTCTCCCATGAATATCTTTTTATGGTTCTTAAAAAGATGGCTGTTCCTGAAATTATTTTAACACGTATTAAGCTTTTATATCGATCCTGTTTTAGCCAAATTTCTATCAACGGATTTTTAACTAAAGGTGTTCCTCTTTTATCAGGGGTGAAACAGGGGTGCCCGTTGTCTCCGCTCCTTTTTATTTGTGCCATAGAACCTCTGTTCACCCTAATAAGAGATGATAAAGTCATCAGAGGCGTGCCCATACCTGGAGGAAGGGGGAACCAGGTAAAAATCCTAGGCTATATGGATGACGCCACCGTCCTATGCCCAGACGCCGCTTCTATGAGACGGGCATTGAGGAACACCGGCTTTTTTTGTGAAGCCTCTGGTTTTAAATTAAACGTTGATAAGTGTGACTGTTTTTATACTGGTGTATGGGATTCCTCTGTGACACCAGGAGTTAACATGCAGCAGGATCAGATAAAAATTTTAGGAATTGTTTTTAATCAAGAAAACGATGGGAGACCCAATTGGGATTCAGTAATTGCCAAAATGGAAAAAAAGGTTTTAATGTGGAATTTGAGAAATCTCACCATGGAGGGAAAAGTTTTAATAATTAAATCTGTTTTATTACCCATAATGCTTTATGTAGCTATGGTTTTCCCTCCAACAATTTTATATATTAAAAAAGTGACCAGGATCTGTTTTATGTTTTTATGGGGTTCCAAAATGGAAAAACTAAAACGTGATTTTATGTACAGATGTAAGGACAATGGCGGGAGAGATGTTCCTAACCTTTTTAACTTCTTTTACATTAAATACTTTTGCTTCTGTTTTAAAATGTATAATTCTGATGGTATTTTTAGCTACTTTTTAAAGTACGCTACGGGCATGATTTTTAAACGATGGTTTCGTGTCCCTTTGAATTCTCCTGTGCTTCTGTGTCCCCCAAAACAATATGCGGTGCTCGAAAAAACTGTCAGGCTCCTAGGTCTCCAAGAATTGGAGCCTGACATATTGGGGGACCAGAAAAAAGTGTCACTCTCCTGTAGGCGGCAGGAGGATACACTGGCAGTTTCAAATTTCTCACAGGCAAGGTCCAAGGTGGTGTGGCGGAACGTTTTCGGGAAATTTATGGCAAATGTGCACAAGGACCTTGCCTGGGCAATCGTTCACCAGTGCCTCCCTACTCGTGAATTCCAGCATAGGCGAGGACTGGTGGCGAGAGCCAAGTGCCCGAGAGACAGGTGTGGTGACGACGAGACGATAATGCACCTGTTTTGGAACTGCCCATATGCACAGGAGGTTTGGAGGAAGGTAGGCCCATTGCTGAAATGGGCCTGCGGTCTTAAAGATCTTAAATTTGAATACGTGTTTTATGGTCTTTTTAACTGCCCAAGTTTTAAACAGCAAATGGTCTGTTGGATCATTTTAAACTGTTTTAAGAATGCCATTTGGAAGGTTAGGAACATTCTGCTTTTTAAACATGATTTTATTGACGTTAAAAATTGTGTGAAATATGCCCTAAGTGAAATGTATATTTATTATCTTAGGGACAAAAAGCAGCTAGGGGTAAAAGAAGCAACATCCATGTGGTGTTTGCAAATGTGGAATACCATAACATTGTAAATAAAAATGGTTTTATTCTTTTATGTCTTTTATGCCCTGTATAAATTTTATCCTGCTATTGTTCTGTACTTTTATTATAACATCTGTATTAATGGTCTTATTATTATTACTTTTGTATTCATTTAAATGTATGAATATTCATGTATTATGCTGTTGATTTTATCTTGTGGTTTCAATTTTAAAAAAAAGTCTGTAAAATATATTATTTTTGCCAATAAAAAACTTTGTTGAAACCTTATCTGTTCTTATCAGTTTAATATCTGATACGTCCCCTATCTGGGGACCATATATTAAATGGATTTTTAGAACAGGGAGATGGAAATAGAGCTTGCTCTGTCCACTCCACGCATTGACCTGGTATTGCAGTATTTCCAGGACCGGTGCACCCTTCCCTTATGTGTTGACTAAAATCAGATTCCAAAAGTGTTTTTTCTCTTTGCCATTGTTTCTGTCTTTCTGAAGGGATCTCCCCTTTTAATCCCATTATTTCAACACCTGTTGGACAATGCATTTGTACAGTCATGTGTGATAATGAGCTCATTTATTAAATGCAATTAATGAATACATTGCCACCTCTTGTTGTGTGTGTGTGTGTGTGTGTCTTCTGTGTTTCTGTGTTTCCGGCATTTCACATTGGAACAGCTCATTCACCTTCCTTGTCTTCTCTCCGCCCTCCCTCCCTCCCTCCTAGGTAAGTTAAAGAGCTGCACCTGAGCCAGCCACTGATTGATGCAGCACCACAGTCAAATAGTGGAGTGGAGTGGAGTAGGGGAACAGCAAACAGCCATTAAAGCAGCCAGCCGCCTACCCGCCACAATGGACCTACCTGTGTACACTAGGTGGATGTGATGGAATGTACTGTCGTCCCTACATTTCAAGAAGAAGTAAGAATTGCAGTTGCAACAAACCCTTGCTTGCCTACAAAGAGAGCAGCAATTTGGATTTGTTACTATGTTACCTGGAAGAATAACAAACTGTGCAAGGATGGAGGTTGTAGGAGCAAAGAGAAGTTGTCTGTAAAGTTGGTGGATGCCTATTTTCCATTTTGCAGTCCCTTGTCTCCCTCTTGTGGCCTCCTGGAGGCAAATAAATGTGCAAAAAAAAGACAGCCTGGCGGCCGGCTGTTGCAGTGTTGCCCTCTCAGGCAACACTGAGTGACTGACTGAGCCTCACAGTCTTATATAAAGTTCAGACGGAACTTTGCACGTGTCATAGTGGAGCCCTCAGGATTCCAGAGCCAGCTTTCTGACATCATAATGGGGCCTGCCTCAGAGATAAAAGCCTGGGCCCAGGCAGTGTTGTTCAGTGCTGCTCAGCAGGCAGCACAGGACTGGATTAAAGCTGATACAAGGTGTGAAGGAACAAGGGGTGGCTGTGGGCATGCACTTGCTGCCGCTGCCAGTGTTTATCTGCATGGCAGGAGGGCATTTGGGCGTTGCCAGGAAGGCGTTTTTATGTAGATTCCTCCTCTTTCAGCACTGCATTGTGGTGCAAGCAAAAGAAGCAAATCCTGTCTGGCTTCCTCTCCGGCCTTTATTCACCTCCCGCTTAGTAGCTGTAAATGTGTGTGAGCCTGCAGGGCCCCATGGAATTGCCTAGGAGTAGGCTGAATCGCTGCAAGGGGTGAACAGCAGTATGGGACAGGCTCGGGCAAGGCAAGGGCCGCTCGGGTTATCGCTTCTCGGCCTTTTGGCTCAGATCTGTAGTGGGTTTGAAACCATTAGGCAAGGTTCCTACAGTGGAAACCTACCTGCTCGGCCTTTTCGGTTTTCGGACCGAACTGCTGCTATTGAGGGGTGGCTGAAAGCTGTAGTGCCTTTTCCTTAGGAGGATCCGGATTCTTTTCGTGGAGGGAGAAATTCTTTGGACGTGGGATTCTGGATTATCGATTTGGATCAGGAGGCGATCGAGCTTGGATTTCTGGGCTGTGAGTATATTTTTCATTTGGAACGATGGAAGGAAGATCGGATAATTTCCAGGACTTCTTTGCGGATGATACTCCTTTGAAGGACACGATTCGTTTTGTCATCTCGCCGCAATACCGCCAGGTAAAAGAACTGGGGTTTCTTTATTCCAATGTGTTTGGTCCTATCCTGAAGATCAAGGATGGGGATTATTTTTGTGTTCAATCGTTTAACTCCCGTGGAATTCACGATGTTACTTTGAACTCTTGTGGGATTTGTGAAGCAGCGTATGCTCTCTATGAGCGAAATAGAGGACATGCTATGTTGGAGGGAGTAAAGGTCCTTCCTTTGTTTCAATATCAATATAAACTGCTGACAGTGCAAATGTACAACCCATTTATTTCTGATATGGAAGTCACATCTTTTTTGTACAACTTTTGTGAGAAGGTGACCCTTAAGAAACATGGGATTACTAATTTCGGTGCATGGAATGGGAAAAGGATCTACAGTGTGGTCTTTAAAAAAGATCCGACTGCTGAGGGGGGTGTTCTGAGACCACCCCCTATTATTTTCATCAACAGGAGTAGGGGTTATCTTTTTTTTACGGGGATGCCCCAATACTGTCGTAGATGTCGCAAATATGGACATGCTGACATGGCCTGTAAGCGTTGCATGAAATGCCATGATTCCGTTCATCAGGAAACAGATTGTCCTAAAAAAAGAGTGGAGGAAATTTTGTCAGATGAGGACTTCGTGCCTCCAGAAGAGGCGCAGGCTCCTATAGGTTCTGTGGTACAGAATAAGGGCAAGGAAAAAAAAGAGGAAAAAAAGAAGGATAAAAAGAGCTCCCAGGGGAAAACAAAATCCTCAGGTGTGGAGGCTTCAGTGGTAGAAAAAGAGAAAAAAATATCAAAAGAGAAAAAGGAGAAGAAAAAAGAGGAATTAACTGTGGTGTTGGAGACTCCCCTTTCACCCCCTGGGCAAGCAGGTTCGTCTGGTGCTCAGGAGGAGATGGAGGTGGCAACAAAAAGTTTAAAAAGATATACTAGAGAAGAAGAGAAAGTGAGTGATGAAGAGACTGACCAAAGTGGGAAGAAAAGCAAGGTTTATGATCTTCTTGGAGATATTTCTCCCTCTGACTCATCTGGAGCTGAAGATCTGAAGATTGATACTTCTCCACCATTTATCGATGAGGGCGGGGGAGAAAGCCCTGGCATCTTGGTTAAAAGATGATCAGGGCTGCCTCCCTGAATGTTCAGGGGTTTAATAACCAATATAAACGTACAGCCATTTATGATTTTTTTAATAATGAAAATTATGACTTTGTTTTCTTACAGGAATGTAATTTAGAAAAGAGATTATGTTATAAGTATCTACAAGGTATATGGAAAGGTAAATCTTGTTTTTCAGGTGGAAACGAATTCAAAAGTGACGGGATAGGTTTTTTATGTTCTAAAGATTGGGAAATTGTTAGGCATGAAGAAATATACCCAGGGCGCATACTTATGGTGGAGGTTTTAAAAGATAGCAAAAAAATCAAGTGTTTTTGCATATATGCAAATACAGAAAAAAAATTGAGAATTCACCTTTTTGAGTTACTACAGTTGTTTATTGTTGGTTCAGATCCCATCATCATTGGTGGTGATTTTAACTGCCAAATCTGTAAAAAAAAAGAAGGATCAGTATCTGTTTTGAAAAATATTCTTTCTGCCTGTAACCTTAAAGATACCTGGGAACTAGGTGGAAAAAGGAAAGAGTATGAGCTTACTTGGAGTAATCGTGGATGCTCATCTAGACTAGATTATATTTTTGTATCTAGTGATTTGATGTGTTCTTCTTTTAAATCCTTTGACAGTTGTTTTTCAGATCACAAGTTAATTGAATGTACACTAAATTATGAGGTTTCAGAAGGTAAGGTGCCATCACACTGGAAACTTAATGTGTCCCTCTTGGAAGGAAGTAAGGTTAAAGAAGAATTCTGTAAGTTTTATGATAAACTAAAACAAAAAGAGGGCGAGTTTAATAATGTATTGGAGTGGTGGGATTTCATGAAGAGGGGTTTTAAAACCTTCTTTGTTAAATATGGGAAGAAGATAGCCTATGCAAAAAAGAAACTATACATTGATCTTAGTTCTAGGCTCCAGTGTTTTTACCTATTTAGAAACAATGGTATAGAAATGGATGATCAAATTGAGGATGTAAAAAGTCAGATAAAAAATTTATTAAAAGAAAAAGGGAAAGAGATTATTTTCAACTCTCGTGTAAGAATCCTTGAAAAGGATGAGAAATGCTCTCATTTCTTTTTTAAAAAAATTAACGGGAAAAAAGATTTTATTGAGTGTCTAGAAGGGGAAACAAACCGTGAAGAAAAATTATTAAAAGCAAAAAATTTTTATGAGGAATTATTTTCCGAAAAGGTGCTTGATGCCTCTTTAAAGGAACATTTTATGGGGTTGTTAGATAAAAAGCTTAGCACTGATGAGATGATGTTTCTAGAGGAGGAATTTACTAAAAATGAAATATTAGATACGATTAATAGTTTTCAGAATTTAAAAACCCCTGGTATGGATGGTCTACCAATAGAATTCTATAAAAATTTTTGGGATGTAATAGGTGAGGATGTGTTCAAAGTTTTTTCTCAAATTGAATCTTCATTAATAATCCCGGAGTCCTGGTTGGAGGGTCTTATTGTTTTAATTTTTAAAAAAGGTGATAAAAAATTAATCAAGAATTGGAGGCCAATTACGCTACTGAACACCGATTATAAAATTTATGCAAAATTGTTAGGGAATCGTTTAAAAAAAGTGATAGCATCAATAATTGGGGTTGACCAGACATGCGCTGTGCCAAAAAGAAAAATTGTCGATTCTTTGGTTTTGCTACGGGATATTATTTGGGACAGCAAGGACCGCAATCAGGATTTAGCTTTGATCTCCTTTGATTTTGAAAAAGCTTATGATCGAGTTTCACACGATTTCTTATTCACAGTTTTAAGCAAATTAGGATGTTCAGAGGGTTTTATTAATCGTATTAAAATCTTATACAATGGAGGTTTTAGTAAAATTTCAGTTAATGGTTCCTTATCTGATAAAGTTCATATTCGATGTGGGGTGAAACAGGGCTGCCCTCTGTCACCTATCTTATTTATATGTGCAATTGAACCCCTCTTAGAGGCCTTTAGGAAAGATAAAGTAATTAACGGTTTTTTTATCCCGGGCTGTAAAAATGAACAAGTTAAAGTTATTGCATATATGGATGACGTGACAGTTTTGGTGCGTGATCTTAGAAGTTTTAATAGGGTTTTAAAAACAGTGGATTGGTTCTGTGGAGCATCAGGTTTCAAAGTGAATTTAGATAAAACCGGTGTTTTAACAATTGGGAAATTTACCCTTGAACCTGATTGTAAGTTGCTTAAAATGCATGACATGAAGATTTTAGGTATCTATTTTTCAGAATCTTGTGGGAATATAAAAAATTGGGAATCCTTGCTGGAAAGGGTAAGGAAAAAGATTTCCTTTTGGAATTTGCGAACTTTGACTCTTGAAGGTAAAATTTTGATCATAAAACAGGTTTTACTCCCCATGATTTTGTACATATCTGCTGTTTTTATCCCCCCAAATAATATCATGAAAAAACTTATTAAAATCTGTTTTTATTTCCTATGGAAATCAAATATGGAAAGAGTCAAAAGGGAGGAGTTGTATAAACCTAAGAATAAAGGAGGGAAAGGCTTCCCCGATATTAGGTCTTTTTTGTATATTAAATATTTGGCCTATTGTACAAGCACTTTATTGGGGCCCAGTTCAAAGATAAAAACTTTTCTTATTTATAATCTTGGGTTTTATATAAGGAAATACAAGTGGTTAGAAATTGACTTAAACAGACCATATAAGTTTTTACCACCAGAACATTATATTATTTTAGAGAAAATTTTAAGGGAGTTTGAGTTGTTAAAATCTGACTTAAGCATTATTACTAATCATAAAAAAGTGTTAAAGATCTTAGATGAGAGGAAAATTATGAGTTCTGTAACAGGTTTCTCTGTAAGAATTGTACAAGGTATTTGGATCAATGTTAACCTGTTTTACTTGTCTAACGAACATAAGGACCTGTTGTGGTGTATGTTGAAGGATTGCTTACCTACAAGAGAATTTCAGCATAGAAGAGGTTTGGTAAGACATGAAAGATGCCCAAGAGTAAGATGTAGCGGAAGTGAAACGCCAACGCATATTTTTTGGAATTGCTCATTTGCACAAAAGATTTGGAGGAAAGTTAGCATCTTAGTTAAATATTTGAGCAAAATTGATCATTTTGATTTTAATATGATCTTTTATGGATTGGGCATTGGTAAAGAGGATTTTAAAGTCGTATGGTTAATATTTACATGTGTTAAGATGGCTTTATGGAAAGCAAGAAATATTGTATTATTTAAAAGAGATCAGCTATCTGTTGAAAACTGTCTTAAACTATGTTTAAGCTATCTGTATGTATATTTTTGGAGAGATAAATTATTACTAGGTACTGTGAGAGCAAATGAGATTTGGAAACCAGAAATGTGGAATGTACTTACCTTGTGATGTGTAATCTTGTATTGTTTTCTTCTTTGTTATTCCTGTAAAAAAAAAAAAAAGTTAAAATATAATTTAAAAAAAAAAAAACAGAAAACAAAACATATTAAAAAAAGAGAAAAAAAGTAATAATAACAATTAAAAAATGGATAAGATCATGAAAATTATATATTCATACTACAATGATGGTTTTGATGAAATCTAAGACTTTTCAACCTATGTTTTGCGTTTTAAGATTTCAAATCTGAGTAGAAAAAAAAAAAAAAAAAAAAAAAATCTGTTCTTATCAGTTT
The DNA here is from genome assembly GCF_050947455.1 of Rhinoderma darwinii. Lineage (NCBI taxonomy): Eukaryota > Metazoa > Chordata > Amphibia > Anura > Rhinodermatidae > Rhinoderma > Rhinoderma darwinii. The sequence goes on from NW_027463954.1 coordinate 70,095, forward strand.
AATATCTGATACGTCCCCTATCTGGGGACCATATATTAAATGGATTTTTAGAACAGGGAGATGGAAATAGAGCTTGCTCTGTCCACTCCACGCATTGACCTGGTATTGCAGTATTTCCAGGACCGGTGCACCCTTCCCTTATGTGTTGACTAAAATCAGATTCCAAAAGTGTTTTTTCTCTTTGCCATTGTTTCTGTCTTTCTGAAGGGATCTCCCCTTTTAATCCCATTATTTCAACACCTGTTGGACAATGCATTTGTACAGTCATGTGTGATAATGAGCTCATTTATTAAATGCAATTAATGAATACATTGCCACCTCTTGTTGTGTGTGTGTGTGTGTGTGTCTTCTGTGTTTCTGTGTTTCCGGCATTTCACATTGGAACAGCTCATTCACCTTCCTTGTCTTCTCTCCGCCCTCCCTCCCTCCCTCCTAGGTAAGTTAAAGAGCTGCACCTGAGCCAGCCACTGATTGATGCAGCACCACAGTCAAATAGTGGAGTGGAGTGGAGTAGGGGAACAGCAAACAGCCATTAAAGCAGCCAGCCGCCTACCCGCCACAATGGACCTACCTGTGTACACTAGGTGGATGTGATGGAATGTACTGTCGTCCCTACATTTCAAGAAGAAGTAAGAATTGCAGTTGCAACAAACCCTTGCTTGCCTACAAAGAGAGCAGCAATTTGGATTTGTTACTATGTTACCTGGAAGAATAACAAACTGTGCAAGGATGGAGGTTGTAGGAGCAAAGAGAAGTTGTCTGTAAAGTTGGTGGATGCCTATTTTCCATTTTGCAGTCCCTTGTCTCCCTCTTGTGGCCTCCTGGAGGCAAATAAATGTGCAAAAAAAAGACAGCCTGGCGGCCGGCTGTTGCAGTGTTGCCCTCTCAGGCAACACTGAGTGACTGACTGAGCCTCACAGTCTTATATAAAGTTCAGACGGAACTTTGCACGTGTCATAGTGGAGCCCTCAGGATTCCAGAGCCAGCTTTCTGACATCATAATGGGGCCTGCCTCAGAGATAAAAGCCTGGGCCCAGGCAGTGTTGTTCAGTGCTGCTCAGCAGGCAGCACAGGACTGGATTAAAGCTGATACAAGGTGTGAAGGAACAAGGGGTGGCTGTGGGCATGCACTTGCTGCCGCTGCCAGTGTTTATCTGCATGGCAGGAGGGCATTTGGGCGTTGCCAGGAAGGCGTTTTTATGTAGATTCCTCCTCTTTCAGCACTGCATTGTGGTGCAAGCAAAAGAAGCAAATCCTGTCTGGCTTCCTCTCCGGCCTTTATTCACCTCCCGCTTAGTAGCTGTAAATGTGTGTGAGCCTGCAGGGCCCCATGGAATTGCCTAGGAGTAGGCTGAATCGCTGCAAGGGGTGAACAGCAGTATGGGACAGGCTCGGGCAAGGCAAGGGCCGCTCGGGTTATCGCTTCTCGGCCTTTTGGCTAAGATCAAGTGTAGTATCTGTTCTTATCAGTTTAATATCTGATACGTCCCCTATCTGGGGACCATATATTAAATGGATTTTTAGAACAGGGAGATGGAAATAGAGCTTGCTCTGTCCACTCCACGCATTGACCTGGTATTGCAGTATTTCCAGGACCGGTGCACCCTTCCCTTATGTGTTGACTAAAATCAGATTCCAAAAGTGTTTTTTCTCTTTGCCATTGTTTCTGTCTTTCTGAAGGGATCTCCCCTTTTAATCCCATTATTTCAACACCTGTTGGACAATGCATTTGTACAGTCATGTGTGATAATGAGCTCATTTATTAAATGCAATTAATGAATACATTGCCACCTCTTGTTGTGTGTGTGTGTGTGTGTGTCTTCTGTGTTTCTGTGTTTCCGGCATTTCACATTGGAACAGCTCATTCACCTTCCTTGTCTTCTCTCCGCCCTCCCTCCCTCCCTCCTAGGTAAGTTAAAGAGCTGCACCTGAGCCAGCCACTGATTGATGCAGCACCACAGTCAAATAGTGGAGTGGAGTGGAGTAGGGGAACAGCAAACAGCCATTAAAGCAGCCAGCCGCCTACCCGCCACAATGGACCTACCTGTGTACACTAGGTGGATGTGATGGAATGTACTGTCGTCCCTACATTTCAAGAAGAAGTAAGAATTGCAGTTGCAACAAACCCTTGCTTGCCTACAAAGAGAGCAGCAATTTGGATTTGTTACTATGTTACCTGGAAGAATAACAAACTGTGCAAGGATGGAGGTTGTAGGAGCAAAGAGAAGTTGTCTGTAAAGTTGGTGGATGCCTATTTTCCATTTTGCAGTCCCTTGTCTCCCTCTTGTGGCCTCCTGGAGGCAAATAAATGTGCAAAAAAAAGACAGCCTGGCGGCCGGCTGTTGCAGTGTTGCCCTCTCAGGCAACACTGAGTGACTGACTGAGCCTCACAGTCTTATATAAAGTTCAGACGGAACTTTGCACGTGTCATAGTGGAGCCCTCAGGATTCCAGAGCCAGCTTTCTGACATCATAATGGGGCCTGCCTCAGAGATAAAAGCCTGGGCCCAGGCAGTGTTGTTCAGTGCTGCTCAGCAGGCAGCACAGGACTGGATTAAAGCTGATACAAGGTGTGAAGGAACAAGGGGTGGCTGTGGGCATGCACTTGCTGCCGCTGCCAGTGTTTATCTGCATGGCAGGAGGGCATTTGGGCGTTGCCAGGAAGGCGTTTTTATGTAGATTCCTCCTCTTTCAGCACTGCATTGTGGTGCAAGCAAAAGAAGCAAATCCTGTCTGGCTTCCTCTCCGGCCTTTATTCACCTCCCGCTTAGTAGCTGTAAATGTGTGTGAGCCTGCAGGGCCCCATGGAATTGCCTAGGAGTAGGCTGAATCGCTGCAAGGGGTGAACAGCAGTATGGGACAGGCTCGGGCAAGGCAAGGGCCGCTCGGGTTATCGCTTCTCGGCCTTTTGGCTCAGATCAGGTTTATTGCCTGGTCTGGGCCGGGGGTTCGGTCTTTCGTGGAGTCCTCTCCGACGTTTTTGGGAGCGATCACCGTGCCGTTGGGCATTCCATATCAAGATGGCAGCTGTGCGGAATACTATTCGTTTTGTGGTAAATGAGCAGAGGAGAGACGAAGTGGATACTGGGCACATCATTGAGAACATCCTTCTGGACCTGGCTGGAGTTAAGTTGGTAGAGGTATTCTGTATCCAAGCTTTCAGTAATATTTCTACGTATGACGTATCCTTTTTTGAGGCCGCCTACTGTCTAAATGTTTTTCAGTTGCTCAAGGAGAAACACATGCATGAGGCTTTAACATCTATTGAAGTGCAACCTCTTTTTTCAGCAGTGGAGAAATGTATCACAATCCACATGTATAACCCATTTCTGGATAGAAGGCTGGTTAGGGCCTTTTTAGCTCACTACTGTACCCATGTTAGAGGTGGTGTGGAGCAGAAGAATCTATGGGGAGTTTTCAATGGTGATATCAAGTACTGGGTCAGGCTGAAACCTGACTCCAGCTGTATTGGAGGAGTGATGAATCCTCCTGCTAATTTTTCAATTGGTGGTAATAAGGGATATCTTTACTACCAAGATATGCCATGCTTTTGTAGATCATGTTTTTCCTACGGGCATACCAAAGATGCATGCAAAGGCAAGGTATGCAGGAATTGTAAAGAAACAGGACATGAGGCTAGTGCATGTATTTCCCCATCCAGGTGTGACATTTGTGGTTTGCCTGGTCATACCTGTAGAAAATGCCCAAAGGTGTTTCCCTTCTTAGGGCAAGAGAGAAGGACATGGGGCAGACAGGTGAGAACAACAGGTTCCCTTGCTGCCTCTTCTGATGTAATTTCAGAGCCTGCTGGCAGTGTTTCTGTGGCTGCTTCTCAGGACCCTGGGAAAGCTGGATTAGGAGAGGTTCTAACCTCACATACTGATAGCATGGAGTTGGGTGTGGTCCCTCCAGCAGAGCCAACTGTTGATGAGACACCTGTGGTTATACCTATGGAAGGTGAAGACACAGCGCCACCTAGTGGGTGTGCATACCCTGATAATGGTGCAAGTATGCAAATTTTGTCTTTCTCTAGCCCAGAGTCAAAAACGGAAGACTCAGCTAAAGTGGAGTGGTCAATATCGGAGGAGGACGAGAAGGAGGCCAGGATGCCTAGTGCCACTAGTGCGGAAATTTTCCACAAAGTTGTATCAAAAAGGGGGAAGTCTGGAAAGGCGGTGAAGAGACTGAAGATAGGTTTGTTGGAAGATTCTGCTCATGCAAATCCTTTCTCATTGCTGGACAGTGACTCTAGTTGTAGCCCTAAGTCATCTGAGGTGGCCTCAGAAGTACCCAGCTCTCCTGGGGAAGGTTTCCTCAGTGAAGCCAATGTGGCGAATCTGGAAAGAGCTATGTATTTCCCTGGGACGTGATATGTTCTGGTTTTCTCATGGCTTTCTTTTCCACTAACCATACTATGCCCGCATGTCTTTGAGATTAAAGATTGTCTCACAAAATGTACGGGTGTTCTCCTCTGCTCACAAGCGGGCTGCAGTCCTGGACTTTTTGGCCTCTAAGGGCAGTGACATTGTTTGCGTACAAGAATGTGGTTTATCAAAAATGCCTAGGAAAGAAGAATGGAAGTTTGGGGAAGCAATTTGGTCCTTTTCTTCCACAAATAGGAATGATGGAATTGGCATTCTCTTCAAAAATAATGAGTTTGTCATCAAACAGACTCAAATTATACAGGAAGGAAGATGTGTCTGCGTGTTACTATCCTATAAGGGGTGGCAGTTTAGGCTAATCAATATCTATGGCCATGCTGTGAAAACTGATAGGTTGGCACTTTTTGATAGTTTAAAATTTTTTCTACATGGTAAAGTTCCTGTTATTATTGTCGGTGATATTAACTGTATCCTGGAGAAGCAGGCCCGAGCTGGATCCACAGAGTCTAATGTGGACGCTACCGGAAGTTTGTGGAATAAAATTTTGCAGGACTTTGCTTTGCAGGACGCTGTCACCAGGAAACCAGGTCCATTTACTTACCATGCCGATGACGGAAGAACGGATTCTCGTCTGGACTTTTTCTTTTTTTCTACTTCAGCAATGAAATGTGTCGATTATGCGCAGGAGAGAGTGTGGTTTTCAGATCACGAGTGTTTGTTGGGGGTTTTTGTTATAAATAATTTCTTTTATGGTAGAGGGGTATGGAAGATGAATGTCAGTTTTCTGAGTGATGAAAGGGTAAAAACTAGGTTTGGGAAAAAATATGGGTTTTGGGTTAGGAAGAAAAGTTCTTTCTCTAATGTGTGTGAATGGTGGGTATGGGTGAAAAAAAAGATTGGTGGGTTTTTTAGACAGATAGGGTATAGAAGAGCGAGAAGGAAAAGATTAGAATATTCACGCTTTAACATGCGGATGACGTTCCTTCATCAATGTAAAAATTTGGGTATGGATGTAAGACACGATTTAGAAAAAACAAAAAAAGATATTAAGGAGTGGTTTCGTGAGAAAGGGAAAGAAATAATATTTAGGTCTAAGGTGGAGGTTAGAGATAATCACGAGAAATGCACTAGATTTTTCTTTAAAAAAATGTGTGGTGGAAAAAGTGGAATGAATGTGTTATTGGATAAGGATGATAAAGAGGTGTTTGGTAAGGATGTGATTGATGTGGTGTCTGATTTTTATAAACAACTGTATGATGTGAAGAAATGTGATTTGGGTGATGATGAGGAGTTTTTGGATATTGTGTGTAATTTTGTTCCTGAAAGTGAATGTGCGTTTTTGCTTGGTGAGATTATGGATGGTGAAGTAAAAGATGTGGTGGGAAGTATGGCTAAAAATAAGTCTCCAGGGATCGATGGAATACCAGCTGATTTCTATGGGAAATATTGGGATATAATTGGGAAGGATGTTATAGATGTTATGAGAGTGTTGTTTTCTGGGACTAATATGTGTGATGTGATGAAGAAGGGTATGGTAGTTTTGTTGCATAAAAAAGGAGATAAGAGACGGTTAGAAAACTGGCGACCAATTACTTTGCTTAATACGGATTATAAAATTTTTGCCAAGCTGATTGCGAATCGTATGAGAGATGTGATTGGGTGTGTGATTGATGAGGATCAGGTATGTGCGGTACCGAAAAGGAAATTGCATGAAAACGTGGCGTTGGTGCGGGACATGCTTGAGGATTGTAAGGGTCGGAATAAGAAGGTGATTGTGTGTGCGTTAGATTTTGAGAAAGCGTTTGATCGTGTGGCGCATGTGTTTTTGTTCAAAGTATTAGGGAGAATGGGTTTTCCGGTTCAGTTTGTGAGTTTGTTGAAGAAATTATATGCGAATGCAAAGAGTTGTGTGCAGGTGAATGGGTTTTTTTCAGAATCATTTAATATTATGTCTGGTGTGCGACAGGGTTGTCCGTTGTCTCCCATCCTTTTTATTTGTGCGATTGAACCATTGTTGCAAATGATTAGAAATGATAAGGTTGTGAAAGGTTTGGTGGTGCCCGGGTGTGATGGAAAGCGTGTGAAAGCTTTGGGATATATGGATGATATTTGTGTATTGTGTGATTCAGTGTATGATATGTCCAGAGTGAAGTTGATTGTAAATATGTTTTGTATTGCGTCTGCTTTTAAAATAAATTGGGGTAAGAGCAAATTTAAATTTTTTTTCAGTAATGAGCGGGTGAGTGATCCTGATATGGAACAGGTGAATAGTGTGAAAATTTTGGGTATTGTGTTTGATGATGAGTTGAAAGGGAGAGAAAGTTGGGATGAGTTAGGTGGTAGGATTGTGAGAAAGTTGGAAATGTGGAGAATGAGGGATCTTTCTTTTTCGGGGAAGGTTTTAATAGTCAAAAGCATTATTCTTCCTATGATTTTATATGTCGCTCTGGTTTTTCCTCCTGCTGTTGTTATGTTAAAAAAAGTGAATAGAGTTTTGTTCCTTTTTTTATGGGGGAGCGGGATTGAGAAGGCAAGGAGAGAAATTCTAATGAAAAGCAGACGTAATGGAGGCTTGGATTTCCCAAATTTGGAGATTTTCATTGGAATTAATTGTGTACGTTTTTTTGTAGAGCTTTTATTTAAAGAATCCAAGGCTTCCAGAATGTCGAAGTATTTAGCTGGAACGGTGATTCAGCGTCTAAGATGGGACAAACGTAATTTATGTAAACCAATTGCTTTTCAGTGCACAGGGTGGTATTTGTATGTTGAAAAATTTATTAAAAAGTTCCAGCTAGAGGATGTAAGAATGGAGAGATTTTTGAGTGAAAAGAATGTTGTGAGAAGTATGTGTATGAATAATGTGATGTGTTCTGTAAATGGTTTGAATTCGATGGAGTCTAAGTCTGTGTGGAAGAAGATTGTTACGTATGATGTGTCAAATAAGCAGAAAGATTTGTTATGGATGTCGGTACATGGAGTGTTGCCTGTAAGGAGTGTTCAGAAAAGAAGAGGTTTGGTTGCGTCTGAAAGGTGTCCGAGAGAAGGTTGTGGGGATGATGAGGATGTGAGTCATGTGTTTTGGTCGTGTAAGCATGCAAAGGATGTTTGGAAAAAGTTGAGTGGGTTGTGTGAAGAATTGACTGGTTTGAAGGTTTTGACGTATGAAATTGTCTTGTTTGGTTTGTGTAGTTTGGGTAGTGAAAAGGATAGAGTGTTGTGGATTTTTTTGACTTGTGTGAAAGAGGTATTGTGGAATACACGGAATTTGAATGTGTATAAAAGAGAAGTATTTGAGATTGAGGATGTGGTTAGTATGGTATTGGCTAAGTTGTATTTTTATTATAAATGGGATCTAGAAAGAGGTATGGATGCGGAAGGGATATGGCGAATGTTGAAATGGAGGTATTTAGTTTGAGGAATTTTGTTTGATTTATCTTGTATTTGATGGAAAAATAAAATAATGAACCAGAGTGATGAGATTTTTTGAAAAATAGAGAGGTGGTTTGGACAACTACAGTTCTCGGTTTTATTCAAAAAAACCTGAATGGTTTAATAAAAAAAAAAAAAAAAAAAAAAAATCTGTTCTTATCAGTTTAATATCTGATACGTCCCCTATCTGGGGACCATATATTAAATGGATTTTTAGAACAGGGAGATGGAAATAGAGCTTGCTCTGTCCACTCCACGCATTGACCTGGTATTGCAGTATTTCCAGGACCGGTGCACCCTTCCCTTATGTGTTGACTAAAATCAGATTCCAAAAGTGTTTTTTCTCTTTGCCATTGTTTCTGTCTTTCTGAAGGGATCTCCCCTTTTAATCCCATTATTTCAACACCTGTTGGACAATGCATTTGTACAGTCATGTGTGATAATGAGCTCATTTATTAAATGCAATTAATGAATACATTGCCACCTCTTGTTGTGTGTGTGTGTGTGTGTGTCTTCTGTGTTTCTGTGTTTCCGGCATTTCACATTGGAACAGCTCATTCACCTTCCTTGTCTTCTCTCCGCCCTCCCTCCCTCCCTCCTAGGTAAGTTAAAGAGCTGCACCTGAGCCAGCCACTGATTGATGCAGCACCACAGTCAAATAGTGGAGTGGAGTGGAGTAGGGGAACAGCAAACAGCCATTAAAGCAGCCAGCCGCCTACCCGCCACAATGGACCTACCTGTGTACACTAGGTGGATGTGATGGAATGTACTGTCGTCCCTACATTTCAAGAAGAAGTAAGAATTGCAGTTGCAACAAACCCTTGCTTGCCTACAAAGAGAGCAGCAATTTGGATTTGTTACTATGTTACCTGGAAGAATAACAAACTGTGCAAGGATGGAGGTTGTAGGAGCAAAGAGAAGTTGTCTGTAAAGTTGGTGGATGCCTATTTTCCATTTTGCAGTCCCTTGTCTCCCTCTTGTGGCCTCCTGGAGGCAAATAAATGTGCAAAAAAAAGACAGCCTGGCGGCCGGCTGTTGCAGTGTTGCCCTCTCAGGCAACACTGAGTGACTGACTGAGCCTCACAGTCTTATATAAAGTTCAGACGGAACTTTGCACGTGTCATAGTGGAGCCCTCAGGATTCCAGAGCCAGCTTTCTGACATCATAATGGGGCCTGCCTCAGAGATAAAAGCCTGGGCCCAGGCAGTGTTGTTCAGTGCTGCTCAGCAGGCAGCACAGGACTGGATTAAAGCTGATACAAGGTGTGAAGGAACAAGGGGTGGCTGTGGGCATGCACTTGCTGCCGCTGCCAGTGTTTATCTGCATGGCAGGAGGGCATTTGGGCGTTGCCAGGAAGGCGTTTTTATGTAGATTCCTCCTCTTTCAGCACTGCATTGTGGTGCAAGCAAAAGAAGCAAATCCTGTCTGGCTTCCTCTCCGGCCTTTATTCACCTCCCGCTTAGTAGCTGTAAATGTGTGTGAGCCTGCAGGGCCCCATGGAATTGCCTAGGAGTAGGCTGAATCGCTGCAAGGGGTGAACAGCAGTATGGGACAGGCTCGGGCAAGGCAAGGGCCGCTCGGGTTATCGCTTCTCGGCCTTTTGGCTAAGATCAAGTGTAGTACCTGCTCAAGCTGAGGTTAGTAATCATCCCTGCCGGTGGTACGTGGGCCATCGTAGGGGGATGACAGAACGCCGAGGTGAGGGCAGGGAACCACAACGGTCATCGCTCTGGTGTACGCATTTGGTTTAAAGGTACCATTTGTAGGTGACCAGGCGACCGCCGGATCGAGGTCATTAGGCCGGGTAGTTTGGAAGCCCGAGTTGCTATGTGCCCCAGGGCTGGTGACCCTGGGGTGCCCTAACTCACTGGGGGTGGGATCCCACTGAGTGAAGGCACACTTGCACGCACTCTCTTTCACGCTATATGAGCACACACCTTTATTCTCCCGGCCTTCTGGCTGGGAGATGAGGAATTTTTTTATACCTGGCGGATGTCCAGGCTGTATCACAGCGCACATCCACTTATTTAATTTTGTTTTTCACTGTGTGTTTGTCACGTTTGTCACAAGGATTTTGGGATGCGGTGCCCTTTTGGGACCCTCCTGAGGTCTAGGGGGAAAATGTGTGGCCTTCTGGTTCCTTTTTCCCCTGCAACCCGGCCTCCCTTCTTCGGAGGGGAGGTGCAACTAGGATGCAGGCTCCTAGGTGGACACTGGGGTGGCAGCCCAGGTAGAAGCCTAGGAGTGTGTTTGGGTCTCCCTAAGCTTCGGCGAGGGGGGACCATCGATCCTTGATCCTCTAGGCCTATGGTTTGGAGGGTCAGGGAATGGTTATGCGGGGCCTCTCTCTTTTAAGAGAAGGGCTGCGATAGACCGCATCCTTGTGCACTTTTTGTGTGGCACCTCTGCACTTTTTATGCACTTGGGTGATAGAAAGCACGACTCGGGCTTTCAATAAAAAAAAAAAAAAATCTGTTCTTATCAGTTTAATATCTGATACGTCCCCTATCTGGGGACCATATATTAAATGGATTTTTAGAACAGGGAGATGGAAATAGAGCTTGCTCTGTCCACTCCACGCATTGACCTGGTATTGCAGTATTTCCAGGACCGGTGCACCCTTCCCTTATGTGTTGACTAAAATCAGATTCCAAAAGTGTTTTTTCTCTTTGCCATTGTTTCTGTCTTTCTGAAGGGATCTCCCCTTTTAATCCCATTATTTCAACACCTGTTGGACAATGCATTTGTACAGTCATGTGTGATAATGAGCTCATTTATTAAATGCAATTAATGAATACATTGCCACCTCTTGTTGTGTGTGTGTGTGTGTGTGTCTTCTGTGTTTCTGTGTTTCCGGCATTTCACATTGGAACAGCTCATTCACCTTCCTTGTCTTCTCTCCGCCCTCCCTCCCTCCCTCCTAGGTAAGTTAAAGAGCTGCACCTGAGCCAGCCACTGATTGATGCAGCACCACAGTCAAATAGTGGAGTGGAGTGGAGTAGGGGAACAGCAAACAGCCATTAAAGCAGCCAGCCGCCTACCCGCCACAATGGACCTACCTGTGTACACTAGGTGGATGTGATGGAATGTACTGTCGTCCCTACATTTCAAGAAGAAGTAAGAATTGCAGTTGCAACAAACCCTTGCTTGCCTACAAAGAGAGCAGCAATTTGGATTTGTTACTATGTTACCTGGAAGAATAACAAACTGTGCAAGGATGGAGGTTGTAGGAGCAAAGAGAAGTTGTCTGTAAAGTTGGTGGATGCCTATTTTCCATTTTGCAGTCCCTTGTCTCCCTCTTGTGGCCTCCTGGAGGCAAATAAATGTGCAAAAAAAAGACAGCCTGGCGGCCGGCTGTTGCAGTGTTGCCCTCTCAGGCAACACTGAGTGACTGACTGAGCCTCACAGTCTTATATAAAGTTCAGACGGAACTTTGCACGTGTCATAGTGGAGCCCTCAGGATTCCAGAGCCAGCTTTCTGACATCATAATGGGGCCTGCCTCAGAGATAAAAGCCTGGGCCCAGGCAGTGTTGTTCAGTGCTGCTCAGCAGGCAGCACAGGACTGGATTAAAGCTGATACAAGGTGTGAAGGAACAAGGGGTGGCTGTGGGCATGCACTTGCTGCCGCTGCCAGTGTTTATCTGCATGGCAGGAGGGCATTTGGGCGTTGCCAGGAAGGCGTTTTTATGTAGATTCCTCCTCTTTCAGCACTGCATTGTGGTGCAAGCAAAAGAAGCAAATCCTGTCTGGCTTCCTCTCCGGCCTTTATTCACCTCCCGCTTAGTAGCTGTAAATGTGTGTGAGCCTGCAGGGCCCCATGGAATTGCCTAGGAGTAGGCTGAATCGCTGCAAGGGGTGAACAGCAGTATGGGACAGGCTCGGGCAAGGCAAGGGCCGCTCGGGTTATCGCTTCTCGGCCTTTTGGCTAAGATCAAGTGTAGTATCTGTTCTTATCAGTTTAATATCTGATACGTCCCCTATCTGGGGACCATATATTAAATGGATTTTTAGAACAGGGAGATGGAAATAGAGCTTGCTCTGTCCACTCCACGCATTGACCTGGTATTGCAGTATTTCCAGGACCGGTGCACCCTTCCCTTATGTGTTGACTAAAATCAGATTCCAAAAGTGTTTTTTCTCTTTGCCATTGTTTCTGTCTTTCTGAAGGGATCTCCCCTTTTAATCCCATTATTTCAACACCTGTTGGACAATGCATTTGTACAGTCATGTGTGATAATGAGCTCATTTATTAAATGCAATTAATGAATACATTGCCACCTCTTGTTGTGTGTGTGTGTGTGTGTGTCTTCTGTGTTTCTGTGTTTCCGGCATTTCACATTGGAACAGCTCATTCACCTTCCTTGTCTTCTCTCCGCCCTCCCTCCCTCCCTCCTAGGTAAGTTAAAGAGCTGCACCTGAGCCAGCCACTGATTGATGCAGCACCACAGTCAAATAGTGGAGTGGAGTGGAGTAGGGGAACAGCAAACAGCCATTAAAGCAGCCAGCCGCCTACCCGCCACAATGGACCTACCTGTGTACACTAGGTGGATGTGATGGAATGTACTGTCGTCCCTACATTTCAAGAAGAAGTAAGAATTGCAGTTGCAACAAACCCTTGCTTGCCTACAAAGAGAGCAGCAATTTGGATTTGTTACTATGTTACCTGGAAGAATAACAAACTGTGCAAGGATGGAGGTTGTAGGAGCAAAGAGAAGTTGTCTGTAAAGTTGGTGGATGCCTATTTTCCATTTTGCAGTCCCTTGTCTCCCTCTTGTGGCCTCCTGGAGGCAAATAAATGTGCAAAAAAAAGACAGCCTGGCGGCCGGCTGTTGCAGTGTTGCCCTCTCAGGCAACACTGAGTGACTGACTGAGCCTCACAGTCTTATATAAAGTTCAGACGGAACTTTGCACGTGTCATAGTGGAGCCCTCAGGATTCCAGAGCCAGCTTTCTGACATCATAATGGGGCCTGCCTCAGAGATAAAAGCCTGGGCCCAGGCAGTGTTGTTCAGTGCTGCTCAGCAGGCAGCACAGGACTGGATTAAAGCTGATACAAGGTGTGAAGGAACAAGGGGTGGCTGTGGGCATGCACTTGCTGCCGCTGCCAGTGTTTATCTGCATGGCAGGAGGGCATTTGGGCGTTGCCAGGAAGGCGTTTTTATGTAGATTCCTCCTCTTTCAGCACTGCATTGTGGTGCAAGCAAAAGAAGCAAATCCTGTCTGGCTTCCTCTCCGGCCTTTATTCACCTCCCGCTTAGTAGCTGTAAATGTGTGTGAGCCTGCAGGGCCCCATGGAATTGCCTAGGAGTAGGCTGAATCGCTGCAAGGGGTGAACAGCAGTATGGGACAGGCTCGGGCAAGGCAAGGGCCGCTCGGGTTATCGCTTCTCGGCCTTTTGGCTAAGACCAAGTGTATTTATACAGGAGGTTTTGTCAGAAGGTGCCTGGGGTACCCGGCTACTTGGCCTGGGGGGATCGTCACAGGTTTATCGCCTTGACTTCACCCCCCTGCAGCTATTGGGTAGTCGGACTAGTCCTCAGGCAACGAGAAGGGATCACTAGGCGGACGGCTTGCGCCGGACGGCCTAGAAGGGCGAATCCTTGTCGGGACAAGCTGAAAATGCCGTTTGCGTACGGATTCGTGACTGGGGAAACCCAGTTGCGACAATCTATCCGGATTGAGGTCGAGGAGAAACATCGCCAGCGGAAGAACCTGAAGTTCATAGTAGGGGAAATCCTGCTTGGCTTCTTCGGCCTCAGACGGGAGAACATCCTGTGTCTTAATGACCAGGAAGGCCGCGGACGATATACCATCTCCTTTTGTACCGCGGCCTGCTGCGACACCATCTGTGCAGCCCTGTCTGGTGCGGACCAGACAGAAGAGCGCCTGGACGGGCTCTATTTCGCATTCCTCTATGGGGAGGAATCTATTCCACTTGTCGTGGTGATGCACAGCCCGTTTGTCCCTGCCAGGGACATTGAGATCTTTCTTGGGCGATACTGTCGAGAAATCCACTTCAGCCATGAAGTTAAAAATGCGGAAGGCTTCTGGAATGGAAAGCGGAAGTATTTTGTGAAATTCTTCCAAGACCCAAATGGCATACGAGGCTTTATACATCCGCCAGCCAACTTTGCCATTGGGAGGAACCGGGGATATCTCTTTTACCCCCAGATGCCTCGGTTCTGCTGGAACTGCCAGTCGTATGGACATACGAAAGACGCATGCAGTGAGGGTCATGTCATACGCTGTAATAAATGTGGAGGCCTTGGGCACGTGGCCTCCAAATGCAGTTCCAGCACCATGTGTAACCTGTGCGGGGAGACAGGACACATGTACAAAGAATGTCCAAAGAGAACGCAGTCATTGAGGGGTGAACCCAAACCTGGGCCACCCCGACCGGGGCCAGGGCAGCAGCCTGCAACAGGTGCGGGCACTGCTGGTAATGCCCCGGGACCCACCGAAGGGTCAGGGCCAATACCCTCCGGGCCACGTGTGGAGGGTGGTCCTAGGGATTCCAAGGGGGCCGAGCAGGGCTGTTCTAGCTCTGTAATGAAGGCCCCAAGCTCCAACCCGGAGCCGGTCGGCAAAAAGTCTCGCCGGTCCTCGATACCCACAAAAGGGGACTGGGCAGAGACGGCGGCTGGTGAAGAGCCAAATAAGGAGTCCAGACGTAGGGGCTCCTTGCGGGATACCCCAAGCACCAGCCGCCGCCGATCGGCCGGGCAGCTAGAGTCGGTCCCTCTTGTCACGCCAATAGAGGGTCGGATGCTGACGGCTTTAGATGCAGTAGGCGGAATGATAAGGAAGAAGGAAGGGACCTCACAGGCTCCTGAGCAACCCAAGACGACCAGCGATCCGGAGGAACCTGTAGCCGCACCTGAGGTAGCAGTGGCCGGAGATCGTGACGGAGATGACATCAGCCAGGAGACCGAGGTGACGTCGAGTGAGGAGGACGAGGACGAGACGACGATGGATTTATCCAGTACGGGGAAGAGGTCAAGAGAGGAGGAGGTGTCTACAATAAAGAGGAAAACGTTATGCCGCAGTTCGGACGAAAGCGAATTCAGGGGAAGGGTCGGGTCGAAACATCTGTCCGGCTCTGACCCTGTGAACATCGTGGAGTTCGCGTCCCCGGATGCGGGGCAGCCTGACTCCCAGAGTATATCGGAGTCGGGCTCCTCAGAAGTGGACACTGACTCTCCATAAACTATGCCTTGTAGTACCCTAAAATTCTCCTCACTGAATGTGAGGTCCCTAAAGAGCCCTGTTCGCAGGGCTGCTTTGTTTTCTTACCTTGAGACTATGGACTTTGATTTTTGCCTACTGCAGGAGTGTGGAATCCCTAACAGCATGGACTATATGGATCTAAAACAAGATTGGAAGCTGGGCCCTTCGGTGTGGTCTGGAGCCAATGACTGTCGTTCTACAGGTGTGGGATTACTCTGCCGTGGCCATTTTATTTCTATACAAAATGTGATTGAGATTATGCCCGGCAGAGCTGTTTTAACCCACCTGCACATTAATGGACTTTTAATTCGTATTTTAAATGTGTATGCCCCTCCTGACAAACAGGAGCGGGCAGAACTTTTTAATATTTTACCACTGTTTTGTGTTGGGTCTGCCCCCCTGCTGGTAGGGGGTGATTTTAACTGCATAAGAGAAGGAGAGTGCCGGCAGGGGGGTGATGCAAATAGGAAAGACCACACTACCTACCTGCTCAAAAATTTTATTGATGATTTTAAATTACGCGATTGCTGGAAGGATCTCTTGCCAGGAGACGCAGGCGCCACATGGTCTAATGGAAGAGTGAGCTCCAGAATCGATTTTATTTTTGCCTCCCATGATTTTACCCCTCAAAAATGCATGCTTTTAAATAACATCTTTTCAGATCATAAACTCCTAAATGTGTCTCTGGAGCTGGAGGGAGAGCAAAAAGTAAGTAAGGGCCTCTGGAGGTTGAACGCCACGCTCCTGGAGGACCCTGAAATTAAAAATGAGTTTGTGCGGACCTACCAGTGCTGGCAATTACAGAGAAAACCCCACGGGACCATGCTGCACTGGTGGGAGGGCATTAAACCAAAAATTAAATTATTTTTTATCCGAGCAGGTAGGAAGAAAGCCAGAGAAAAGAAACAGTGGTTTTATGTTCTTAATAAGCGTC
Source organism: Rhinoderma darwinii (assembly GCF_050947455.1). Lineage (NCBI taxonomy): Eukaryota > Metazoa > Chordata > Amphibia > Anura > Rhinodermatidae > Rhinoderma > Rhinoderma darwinii. The sequence goes on from NW_027463954.1 coordinate 86,066, forward strand.
TACATGTGCTTTTTAAATTGAAGGATGTTGGGTTTGATGTGGATTCTGATATTTTAAACTTAAAAGCTGAAATAAAAAAATGTCTTGATGATAAAGGTAAACAAATAATTTTTAACTCCCACGTGAAGCATCTAGAAGAAGACGAGAAGTGCTCCCGATTCTTTTTTAAAAAGGTAAACGACAAAAGAGACGCTATTTTAAACCTAGAAGGGGAGACTTCCGTGGGAGGAATGTTAAAGGCAGCTTTTAATTTTTACCAACTCCTTTTTAGTAAAAAAGCCATTGATGAATCCTTTTTAAATCATGCTCTTAACTCCCTTGATTTTAAGTTAGATACTTTGGGCCAGGAGGTTTTATCCCGGGATCTTAATTTGGAGGAACTTTTATTTGTTTTTAAAAGTTTTTCAGCGGGAAAGGCCCCTGGGGAGGATGGGTTGCCTATTGAATTTTATCTAACTTTTTGGGATGTTTTAAAAGAGGATATGATTTTATTATATAAAGAGGCTTTTATTGTAGAAGAGCTGCCCCCTTCTTGGAGAAGGGGGATTGTGTCCCTAATTTTTAAAAATAAGGGTGGAAAGGACCAGCTCAAAAATTGGCGCCCGATTACGCTTTTAAATGTAGATTATAAAATTTTAGCCAAACTGATAGCGGTCCGTTTTAAACCTTTTATCAGTAAATTAATCCACCCAAATCAGGTCTGTGGGGTACCTGGTAGATCTATCACTGAGTCCCTTAATATTTTAAGAGATGTTATTTGGTATTTTAAAGATCGAGGCCAAAACCTTGCTATTTTATCCCTTGATTTTGAAAAGGCCTTTGATAGAGTGTCCCATGAGTTCCTTTTTATGGTGCTTAAAAAAATGGCGGTGCCTGATTTTATTATAAGTCGTGTTATGCTTTTATATCGGTCCTGTTTTAGTGAGATTTCTATAAATGGATTTTTAACTAGTGGTGTTCCTCTTTTATCTGGAGTCAAGCAAGGGTGCCCATTGTCTCCCCTACTATTTATTTGCGCAATGGAGCCCCTTTTAGCCATGCTCAGGAACGATAAAGTTATTAGAGGCGCCCCAATACCTGGTGGGAGGGGCAACCAAGTAAAGGTATTAAGCTACATGGATGATGTGACAATTCTGTGCCCCGATTCATCATCCATGAGGAGGGCGCTGAGGAACACCACCTTTTTCTGCGAAGCTTCTGGTTTTAAACTTAATATTGATAAATGTGAGTGTTTTAATATAGGAGGCTGGGATTCCTCCCTGACCCCAGGAGTCAGAATGCAGAAGGACCAGATTAAAATTTTAGGGATTGTTTTTAATCAGGCGAACAATGGGACCTCTAACTGGGACTCAGTGATAGCAAAAATAGAGAAGAAGGTTTTAATGTGGAATCTTAGGAGCCTCACGATGGAGGGGAAAATTTTAATCATAAAAATGGTTTTAATCCCAATAATGCTCTATGTGGCCATGGTTTTCCCTCCATCCATTTTATATATTAAAAAGCTAACACGCATTTGTTTTATGTTTCTGTGGGGCTCCAAGATGGAAAAATTAAAGCGTGATTTTATGTATAAAGGTAAAGACAATGGCGGGAGAGATGTTCCTAACCTTTTTACATTTTTTTATATCAAATATTTCTGCTTCTGTTTTAAAATGTTTAAATCCGATGGCATTTTTAGCTGCTTTTTAAAATACGCAGCGGGCATGGTTTTTAAACGTTGGGCTCGTATCTCCCTAAATTCTCCTGTGCTTCTGTGTCCCCCAAAACACTATGTGGTGCTAGAAAAGACTGTTAGGCTCCTGAGCCTCCAAGAATTGGAGCCTGACATATTGGGGGACCAGAGAAAGGTGTCGATGGCGTGCAGACACGGAGAAGAGACAGTGGCAGTGTCCAATTTCTCGCAGGCAAGGTCCAAGCAAGTGTGGCGAAATGTGTACGGGAAATATCTTGCAAATGTGCATAAGGACCTTGCCTGGGCAATCGTCCACCAGTGCCTCCCTACACGTGCATTCCAACATAGGCGAGGACTGGTGGCGAGAGCCAAGTGCCCACGAGATAGGTGCGGAAATGATGAAACAGTAATGCACTTGTTCTGGAACTGCCACTATGCACAGGAGGTATGGAGGAAAGCCGGCCTTTTACTAAAATGGATCTGTGGTCTTAAAGATTTTAAGTACGAATACGTTTTTTATGGCCTTTTTACCTGCCCATCATTCAGACAGCAGATGATCTGCTGGATGATTATTAATTGTTTTAAAAATGCCATCTGGAAGGTTAGGAACATTCTTCTTTTTAAACGTGATTTTATTGACATTACAGACTGTGTCAAGATTGCGTTAAGTGAGCTGTATGTATACTACCTCAGAGACAAAAAAAATCTAGGAGCAAAAGAAGCGGCATCCATGTGGTGTCTGTCTCTGTGGAACACGATTACCATGTAAATAATTTATGTATTTGTAATTGTGATTTTACTGCTTGTTTTATCCTGCCATTGTCAGATTTTTAAAGAAACCTTCTTCTCGTTAAAAATTTATTGCTTTTATCATTTTAATGAAATGTATTAAAAATAAACATTTTATTACTGAAGTTATTTTACAAAAAGGTTTTAATGAAATGAATTAAAAAACATTTTGTTACTGAATTTTATTAAAGAAAAATGTACAAACATATAATTTATTACAGAATTGAATTACACAAAAATTATTTTTTGAAATGTACAACAAGCATTTTATTACTGAATTTTATTTTATGAAAATGTATTCTCTGTATATATATATGTGTCAATAAAATTTTGTTGAAACCTTATCTGTTCTTATCAGTTTAATATCTGATACGTCCCCTATCTGGGGACCATATATTAAATGGATTTTTAGAACAGGGAGATGGAAATAGAGCTTGCTCTGTCCACTCCACGCATTGACCTGGTATTGCAGTATTTCCAGGACCGGTGCACCCTTCCCTTATGTGTTGACTAAAATCAGATTCCAAAAGTGTTTTTTCTCTTTGCCATTGTTTCTGTCTTTCTGAAGGGATCTCCCCTTTTAATCCCATTATTTCAACACCTGTTGGACAATGCATTTGTACAGTCATGTGTGATAATGAGCTCATTTATTAAATGCAATTAATGAATACATTGCCACCTCTTGTTGTGTGTGTGTGTGTGTGTGTCTTCTGTGTTTCTGTGTTTCCGGCATTTCACATTGGAACAGCTCATTCACCTTCCTTGTCTTCTCTCCGCCCTCCCTCCCTCCCTCCTAGGTAAGTTAAAGAGCTGCACCTGAGCCAGCCACTGATTGATGCAGCACCACAGTCAAATAGTGGAGTGGAGTGGAGTAGGGGAACAGCAAACAGCCATTAAAGCAGCCAGCCGCCTACCCGCCACAATGGACCTACCTGTGTACACTAGGTGGATGTGATGGAATGTACTGTCGTCCCTACATTTCAAGAAGAAGTAAGAATTGCAGTTGCAACAAACCCTTGCTTGCCTACAAAGAGAGCAGCAATTTGGATTTGTTACTATGTTACCTGGAAGAATAACAAACTGTGCAAGGATGGAGGTTGTAGGAGCAAAGAGAAGTTGTCTGTAAAGTTGGTGGATGCCTATTTTCCATTTTGCAGTCCCTTGTCTCCCTCTTGTGGCCTCCTGGAGGCAAATAAATGTGCAAAAAAAAGACAGCCTGGCGGCCGGCTGTTGCAGTGTTGCCCTCTCAGGCAACACTGAGTGACTGACTGAGCCTCACAGTCTTATATAAAGTTCAGACGGAACTTTGCACGTGTCATAGTGGAGCCCTCAGGATTCCAGAGCCAGCTTTCTGACATCATAATGGGGCCTGCCTCAGAGATAAAAGCCTGGGCCCAGGCAGTGTTGTTCAGTGCTGCTCAGCAGGCAGCACAGGACTGGATTAAAGCTGATACAAGGTGTGAAGGAACAAGGGGTGGCTGTGGGCATGCACTTGCTGCCGCTGCCAGTGTTTATCTGCATGGCAGGAGGGCATTTGGGCGTTGCCAGGAAGGCGTTTTTATGTAGATTCCTCCTCTTTCAGCACTGCATTGTGGTGCAAGCAAAAGAAGCAAATCCTGTCTGGCTTCCTCTCCGGCCTTTATTCACCTCCCGCTTAGTAGCTGTAAATGTGTGTGAGCCTGCAGGGCCCCATGGAATTGCCTAGGAGTAGGCTGAATCGCTGCAAGGGGTGAACAGCAGTATGGGACAGGCTCGGGCAAGGCAAGGGCCGCTCGGGTTATCGCTTCTCGGCCTTTTGGCTAAGATCAAGTGTAGTACTTTAGGGTATTGCCTTGTTTCTTGGTCAGGAGGTGCCCTGGTACCCTTTTCCTTGGCCTGGGGGGATCGTTTCTCTTAGGAGAGACTTCACCCCTCTGCTGCTATTGGGGAGGAGGATTAGTCCAGGGCAACGGGGAGCGATCACCTGCCTGGTACTTCGGTACTGAAGGTATTCTTTGGAGATTGCTGGAATTCGTTTGGAGCAGGATGGAGGAAATTCCCGAATATATGCGTACCAGGAATGCTGTCCGGTTTTTCGTGGAGGAATCTGAGCGACAAAGGAAGGATCTGGAGTTCATCACAAAGGTTCTTTTGTTGGATTTCTTTCAGCTGGAGAGATCATGCATTTTGGCGGTGATGGACTATCCGAGGAGAGGGTGCTTTGACGTTACCTTCGCCACAGAAGAAATTTATGCTGTCTTTTTAGAACGCTTGAAGGAAGGTAAAAGGGACCCAAGACTTGTGGGTGTGAAGGTAACACCACATTTTGTGCCAAACAAAAAGTTGGTGGTTGTAAAAATGTTTTCGCCTTACGTGGATGAAGAGGACATTAAGTTATTTCTCAATAAGTTTTGTGAGGAGGTGGTGGGAAAGGGGAAAGTGTTTAACCCTTTTGGATTTTGGACTGGGAAGTGGAAATTTCTTTGTAAATTTGTGAGAATTGGTGAATCTAGAAACCTATTGTTTCCTCCAGCGCGGTTCAAGATTGGAAGTGCGTGTGGAAATTTATTTTTTCTTGGAATGGATATGTTTTGTTTGAATTGTAAAGAGTATGGTCATGAGAGAGAAGCCTGTGAGAAAGTAATGTGTACAAAATGTCTGCAAGAGGGACATAAGTATAATGAATGTCAGAAAGGGAAAGTATGTAATATGTGTGGAGAGGAGGGGCACATATTCAAATCGTGCCCAAAGAAAAGCAAACGTGAGGTACAAGAGGAAAATAAGAAGATAGTCAAAAGAAAGGAAGCGGAAGTTAGTTTGGAAGAAGGCAAGCTTCACAAATTGGAAGGAAGTGGGCAAAGTGATGAGAAAAAAAGGAAAAAAGCAGAGAGAAAGAAAAAAAGTGTCATTTCAGAAGAGGAAAGAGCAGAAAGAGACAGGTTATTGGAAGAAGTAGAGCAGTTACGTAGTAAAATTAATTTTGAAAAAATGCGGAGGAGGGTGCGGCTCTGTGTAAGAGAAAATTTACCAGGGTTTCTTGAAAGGTATGGTGTGCCAACGTGGTTAACGTGCATTGTAAACTGTGAGTGGGATGGTAATGATTTGCAGGAACATCTAGTGGATATGTTAGGAACTATTGCTGTTAAAAAAGGAATGTTTTTTTGATTTCTTAGGAAAAAAAAAGGAAAGAGGAAAACAAAAATTAATTGTACGTTTTCAGTTTTCATTGTGATGATCTAAGTCTTTTTTATTTTGAATTTTATGATTTTTAAGACGTGATCTGAATGAATTAAAAAAAAAAAAAAAAAAAAAAAATCTGTTCTTATCAGTTTAATATCTGATACGTCCCCTATCTGGGGACCATATATTAAATGGATTTTTAGAACAGGGAGATGGAAATAGAGCTTGCTCTGTCCACTCCACGCATTGACCTGGTATTGCAGTATTTCCAGGACCGGTGCACCCTTCCCTTATGTGTTGACTAAAATCAGATTCCAAAAGTGTTTTTTCTCTTTGCCATTGTTTCTGTCTTTCTGAAGGGATCTCCCCTTTTAATCCCATTATTTCAACACCTGTTGGACAATGCATTTGTACAGTCATGTGTGATAATGAGCTCATTTATTAAATGCAATTAATGAATACATTGCCACCTCTTGTTGTGTGTGTGTGTGTGTGTGTCTTCTGTGTTTCTGTGTTTCCGGCATTTCACATTGGAACAGCTCATTCACCTTCCTTGTCTTCTCTCCGCCCTCCCTCCCTCCCTCCTAGGTAAGTTAAAGAGCTGCACCTGAGCCAGCCACTGATTGATGCAGCACCACAGTCAAATAGTGGAGTGGAGTGGAGTAGGGGAACAGCAAACAGCCATTAAAGCAGCCAGCCGCCTACCCGCCACAATGGACCTACCTGTGTACACTAGGTGGATGTGATGGAATGTACTGTCGTCCCTACATTTCAAGAAGAAGTAAGAATTGCAGTTGCAACAAACCCTTGCTTGCCTACAAAGAGAGCAGCAATTTGGATTTGTTACTATGTTACCTGGAAGAATAACAAACTGTGCAAGGATGGAGGTTGTAGGAGCAAAGAGAAGTTGTCTGTAAAGTTGGTGGATGCCTATTTTCCATTTTGCAGTCCCTTGTCTCCCTCTTGTGGCCTCCTGGAGGCAAATAAATGTGCAAAAAAAAGACAGCCTGGCGGCCGGCTGTTGCAGTGTTGCCCTCTCAGGCAACACTGAGTGACTGACTGAGCCTCACAGTCTTATATAAAGTTCAGACGGAACTTTGCACGTGTCATAGTGGAGCCCTCAGGATTCCAGAGCCAGCTTTCTGACATCATAATGGGGCCTGCCTCAGAGATAAAAGCCTGGGCCCAGGCAGTGTTGTTCAGTGCTGCTCAGCAGGCAGCACAGGACTGGATTAAAGCTGATACAAGGTGTGAAGGAACAAGGGGTGGCTGTGGGCATGCACTTGCTGCCGCTGCCAGTGTTTATCTGCATGGCAGGAGGGCATTTGGGCGTTGCCAGGAAGGCGTTTTTATGTAGATTCCTCCTCTTTCAGCACTGCATTGTGGTGCAAGCAAAAGAAGCAAATCCTGTCTGGCTTCCTCTCCGGCCTTTATTCACCTCCCGCTTAGTAGCTGTAAATGTGTGTGAGCCTGCAGGGCCCCATGGAATTGCCTAGGAGTAGGCTGAATCGCTGCAAGGGGTGAACAGCAGTATGGGACAGGCTCGGGCAAGGCAAGGGCCGCTCGGGTTATCGCTTCTCGGCCTTTTGGCTAAGATCAAGTGTAGTATCTGTTCTTATCAGTTTAATATCTGATACGTCCCCTATCTGGGGACCATATATTAAATGGATTTTTAGAACAGGGAGATGGAAATAGAGCTTGCTCTGTCCACTCCACGCATTGACCTGGTATTGCAGTATTTCCAGGACCGGTGCACCCTTCCCTTATGTGTTGACTAAAATCAGATTCCAAAAGTGTTTTTTCTCTTTGCCATTGTTTCTGTCTTTCTGAAGGGATCTCCCCTTTTAATCCCATTATTTCAACACCTGTTGGACAATGCATTTGTACAGTCATGTGTGATAATGAGCTCATTTATTAAATGCAATTAATGAATACATTGCCACCTCTTGTTGTGTGTGTGTGTGTGTGTGTCTTCTGTGTTTCTGTGTTTCCGGCATTTCACATTGGAACAGCTCATTCACCTTCCTTGTCTTCTCTCCGCCCTCCCTCCCTCCCTCCTAGGTAAGTTAAAGAGCTGCACCTGAGCCAGCCACTGATTGATGCAGCACCACAGTCAAATAGTGGAGTGGAGTGGAGTAGGGGAACAGCAAACAGCCATTAAAGCAGCCAGCCGCCTACCCGCCACAATGGACCTACCTGTGTACACTAGGTGGATGTGATGGAATGTACTGTCGTCCCTACATTTCAAGAAGAAGTAAGAATTGCAGTTGCAACAAACCCTTGCTTGCCTACAAAGAGAGCAGCAATTTGGATTTGTTACTATGTTACCTGGAAGAATAACAAACTGTGCAAGGATGGAGGTTGTAGGAGCAAAGAGAAGTTGTCTGTAAAGTTGGTGGATGCCTATTTTCCATTTTGCAGTCCCTTGTCTCCCTCTTGTGGCCTCCTGGAGGCAAATAAATGTGCAAAAAAAAGACAGCCTGGCGGCCGGCTGTTGCAGTGTTGCCCTCTCAGGCAACACTGAGTGACTGACTGAGCCTCACAGTCTTATATAAAGTTCAGACGGAACTTTGCACGTGTCATAGTGGAGCCCTCAGGATTCCAGAGCCAGCTTTCTGACATCATAATGGGGCCTGCCTCAGAGATAAAAGCCTGGGCCCAGGCAGTGTTGTTCAGTGCTGCTCAGCAGGCAGCACAGGACTGGATTAAAGCTGATACAAGGTGTGAAGGAACAAGGGGTGGCTGTGGGCATGCACTTGCTGCCGCTGCCAGTGTTTATCTGCATGGCAGGAGGGCATTTGGGCGTTGCCAGGAAGGCGTTTTTATGTAGATTCCTCCTCTTTCAGCACTGCATTGTGGTGCAAGCAAAAGAAGCAAATCCTGTCTGGCTTCCTCTCCGGCCTTTATTCACCTCCCGCTTAGTAGCTGTAAATGTGTGTGAGCCTGCAGGGCCCCATGGAATTGCCTAGGAGTAGGCTGAATCGCTGCAAGGGGTGAACAGCAGTATGGGACAGGCTCGGGCAAGGCAAGGGCCGCTCGGGTTATCGCTTCTCGGCCTTTTGGCTAAGATCAAGTGTAGTATCTGTTCTTATCAGTCCTTGTAAGGATAGATAGCTCGGAGAACCACTGGGGGCTATAAACACTAGCTTAGCGATCCAAGAGCGTTCCAGACGAAGCCGGCGACGAACTGCGGAGAAGAACCAGCGAAGACGACGATCCAGAAGGGAGAAGCCGCCATCGGGGAAGAAGCTCCGGGAGATCGCTGCCGGGAAGAAGAAGGAGAACTTCGGAGAAGAGCCGCTGCTGAAGGGGATCTTCGAAGAAGCTCGGCCGCAGAAGAAGAAGCTCGACGAGGAACCGCTGCGGAAGAAATTTCGTGGAAGAACCTCGGCCAGCAAGGAGAAGATTTGCATAGCTCCGCCCCCTTCGGGAAAGAGCTATCGAAGATCCTCCCCAAGCGACAGGAACAGCTGGAAGAAGCCATGGCCTCAACCAGCAACCCTGCCACCCAGAAGAAGAAGGCTGATGGACCAGGTGAGCCGGCCCAGGCCAGGACATCTCCTCCTGAAGCCTCCTCAAGCCAACAGGCCACCAGGAAGCCGAACCAGGCTGCTCCAACCCTGGAGCCCTGGATGAAGCAGACGGTGGCCCTGAAGCTGAAGGAGGTGGACGGGAGAGTGCCGGACATGACGGAAGAAGTGTTCTGCCAGAAGATGCTCCTGGACCAGGGCTTCGCTAAGCCGGAGACCATCAGCATCCAGGCCTTCATGACCGGGATGTTCTTCGTGACCTTCGCTTCGATCAACATCTGCAGAAGGTACTGGGAGATGGTGAAAGCGGCGAGGCCTGAATCCCCTTTCTCTCGCTTTGTGGGCAACTGCCCTGTCCAAAGAGAGGAAAGGCGGGTGACGGTCTCAATGCGGAACCCACACACCCCCGGCAAAGACATCACCACGCTCCTGAAGCGGTTCTGCACAGTGGTGAGGGAACCCACCCACATCCTGAACGGACTCGGCTTCTGGACTGGCAAGTGGTCGGTAATCGTCCGACTGAACAAGGATTCCAGCGCGGAAGACGGCCTCCAACACCTGCCCCAGTCATTCTCGCTGGGCAACTCCTACGGCCTCATCTACTACCCGGACATGCCGCAGATCTGCAGGAGATGCAGCAAGAAGGGTCATTCGGTGAAGGACTGCAAGGAGGACGCCTGCAAGAACTGCCGGGTAACAGGACACGAGACCAAAGACTGCCCGAAACGGACAATGTGCAACCTCTGCGGACAAGCAGCCCACTCCTACAAGGACTGCCCGAAGAGGGATCGATCCTGGGCAACTGTAGCGGCGAAAGCTCCGGCCAGAGGGAACCCCGCCCCAGCCAGAGCTCCAGCGGCGCAGAAGACCGGGAATAAGAAGGATGGTAAGAAGACGACAGTCCCTCCCCCCCGTCTCCCGGCCCTCCCTCGCCCTACCCTTCCCACCCTCCCTCGCCCGGCCCTCCCCACCCCCCCGTCCCCAACCCCTGTCACCCCCACTGAGGCTCTCACCTTCTCCTACCCACCCATCTCAGTGGTCCTGTCACCTGCACCTCTCCCAACCCAGCCTCCCTTCTCCCCAGCTCCAGCAGCACTAACATCTTCCCCTCCAGCTGCTGGAGTCCTCTCCCTGGAGGATTTTCCCCCTCTTGTCTCCTCAGGTGCCATCCAGAGGAAGAGAAAGGTGAGGGACAGCCCAGCTGCTGAGTCCTCAAAGCGACAAGTCGTGGAAATCTGCGAAGATTCCCTTGCGCAGCAGGAGGAAATGGAGCAGATGGTGGAGGAACTCGTGTCTGAACCTGAGGTCATCGACTTCACAACAGACATCCAGGTGGCTACAATCCTGGAACAATTTTTGTCAGAGGGCCTGCTGGATCTTTCGGACCCGCCAGGAGAGGAGGATCCGCCCGACCGGACTGGTAACTAAGGTGTATCGTTTGCACTAACCTTCTTTATTCTCCCCCATGGCTGCTAAACTTAACATCTTTAGCCTCAATGTGAGGAGTGTTAGAGATAGGACTAGATGTCAGATGGTGCTAACTTTTCTTTCCAAGCAGTCGAGTGATGTATTTATGCTGCAGGAATGTACTCTCCCCTCTTCCAGGTCATACCATCATCTGGCCAGGCAGTGGACCCATGGCCCGTCCTACTGGTCTGGTGGGGGCGACTGTAAGTCTGCAGGGGTTGCCATCCTGATTAGGGGAAGCGTATTTACTGTTGACTCTGTCCAGGAGCTCGCCTGCGGCCGCTTGTTGGTCGTAGACGGTTCCTGGGCAGGAGAGCCGATTAGGCTCATCAACGTGTACGCTCCCCCTATGAAGGCTGAGCGCCTGGAACTATTCCAGACCCTGCGGACCCAGCTCGCCACCACTAGGGCAGTGGTGATGGCCGGGGACTTCAACTGCCCCATCGAAGAGGATGGACGAAGTTCCGGCACTTCAATCAAACTGGATGTCAGTTCCAAACTGCTTATCGAGATGGTAACCGAAGCATCCTTGCAGGACGTTGTGGGCTCCATGGGGATTGGCTCTGTGAACTATTCATGGAGCCGACCCGATGGCTCACTTCGTTCTCGGATTGACTTTGTGTTCACCTCCCGGGCAGTCAAGCAGCATGGGCACTCCATGGTCCCCTGCTTCTTCTCTGACCACAGGGCCATTCTCTTCCAGGGTGCCATCGGCCACGGTTTTCCTCCCGGCCCTGGCTCCTGGAAGCTGAATTGTGCCCTGCTGGAAAGAGAGGAGGTACTGGCGGAACTTAGAGACGCCTATATTGTTTGGAGGAATGATAAAGTTTTCTTTGACAAAACCTGTGACTGGTGGGAATATGTTAAAGTTGAATTTCGTTGTTTCTTTCAGGCAAAAAGTCGTCAACAGGCGTGTGAGAGGAAGAGAGACTTCAGAGAGATGCAGCGTCAGCTGCGATCCCTGCAAGACCTCCTTCAATGCGGCTGGGACGTCAGGAAGGAGCTGGAGGAAGCCAAAAAGGGCCTGAAAAGGCACTTTGAGGAGGAATCCAAGCGAATTGTCTTTCGTTCCAAGGTGGAGAACCTGGAGAAGGGTGAGAAATGTAACTCGTTCTTTTTCAGGAAACTCCATGCCGGCCACACGCCCCTGAAGGAACTTCGAGATGAGACCGGAAACATGCATTCTGGGAAGAAGGAGGTGATGGGAGTCGTCACAGACTACTACCGAAGCCTCTACTCCCGGAAAACCACTGACCCCGAAGCCGCCGATAAATTCCTGTCAGGTATCACTAATCATCTTGATCCTGCAGGTACGGAGGCTATGGATGTACCCCTGACGGTGGAGGAACTGCTCTCTGCCGCTAAATCCTTCAGACCCGGCAGGACCCCGGGCAGTGATGGTCTCCCAGCAGAGCTCTATGTAGCGCTGGGGGACTTGATCTGTCCGGACCTGCTGGAGCTCTATGAGGAGATGGTGGTGGAGGGTAGAATGCCACCGTCCTTGAGAGAAGGCATGATCACGATCTTGTATAAGCGGAAGGGGGAGAGATGTGACCTGAAAAACTGGCGTCCCATCTCTCTCCTGAACGTGGACTACAAGATCCTCGCCAAAGTATTGGCCAACAGACTGAAGGTTGTCATCGGACGGATCATCGGATCGGACCAAACCTGCGGCATTCCTGGCCGTAGGGTGGCCGACAGTCTTGCCCTGGTGAGGGACACGGTGCATTACATGCAAAGCCGCCGTACACACGCGGCCCTGGTCAGTCTGGATCAGGAGAAGGCTTTTGACCGGGTCTCTCACGAATTCATGGGTAAGGCTCTGCGTAGGCTGCGGCTTGGCAGGTTGTTCTGTTTGTATGTTAACCTGATGTATTGCGACATTTACAGCTCGGTGCTGGTGAACGGCTGGAAGACTGACCCCTTTCCTGTATCGTCGGGGGTTAGACAAGGCTGTCCTCTTTCACCTCTCCTTTTTGTTTGTGTTATAGAGCTCTTTGCAGAGGCTATCCGGCAGAATGGAGAGATCAGAGGGATCACCGCACCAGGTCCAGGACACTTCGAGGTCAAATGCTCGCTGTACATGGACGACGTGACCGTCTTCTGCGCTGACCAGAGTTCGGTGACTGCACTCGTCCAGACCTGCGAGGAGTTCGGACGCGCTTCAGGGGCAAAAGTCAACTGCGGGAAGTCGGAAGCCATGCTCTTCGGAAAGTGGTACCTGCCTTCTCCTGCCTCCTTCCCGTTTACTATCAAGCCGGACTTCATCAAAATTCTGGGAGTCTGGTTCGGTAAGGAAGGTGCAGCCCTAAAGTCGTGGGAAGAACGCTTGGCCAAAGTCAACCAAAGGATCGGACTGTGGAGCCTCAGACAACTCACTATTGAGGGCAAAGCAATGGTCCTGCGTAACGAAGTCTTGCCTGTGCTACAATACACTGCACAGGCATGGCCCCCTCTTGCCACCGTCTCGAGGGCCATTACCAGGACTGTGTTTCGCTTCATCTGGGGCTCGAAAATGGACAGAGTAAAGCGGACTGTTATGTACAAGGAGCCCCGCAAAGGTGGGAAGGGTATACCCGACATTCCCACTCTGCTGCGGATCGCTTTTGTATGTGACTGTGTTCGTAGGACTCTGAGGACAGCAAACGGCTCTGCGGGCAAGGCCATGTCCCGCTACTTCCTCCTTCCCCTCTGGCGAGGTTTTGGCTGGGACAAGTGGGACAGCTCCTTCCCTTACAACTGGCACGCTCCCTGGTTCTACGGAGATGTCGTCCGGTTTGTGAGGGAGCATCAACTGGAGGGTCTTAAGCCCGACTTGTGGAAACCTAAGACGATCCACAAGCACATCAGAGCAAAGGACTCACTGGAGTCTGTTCCAGGGCTTCATGCCGACACGTTGGAGACTGTTTGGACTAACGTGTCATCTGGCAGGTTGACCAACGGGCACAAGGACATTTCATGGATGGCCATCCAGGGAGGACTGCCTCTTAGGTCATTCATGCATGCCCGCAACCTGTGCAAGACCCGGTACTGCCCCAGGTGCCCCTTCACGGAGGAAACATCTTTGCACATTTTCTGGCAGTGCCCCTTTGCACAGGGTCTGTTGAAAGCCTTGGAACATGAACTCAAGGACTCAGTACCCAGGAACAGACTGTCGTACCGCTCGGTACTTTATGGACTATTTCCTGGGAATACCACGGATGGAGCAATCCAGGAAGCCTGGCGCCTTATGAACTGCTTTAAGGACGCTATATGGTTTGCCAGGAACCGTCTGATTTTGCGGAGAGAGAGTGTGTCCGTCCAGGACTGCCGCAGGCTGATCCACAGCCTGCTCAGAGACTATTCCACCTGGGACAGCCCGGACGTCGATGAGGAAGAGGACTGATACTCCCCTTCCCCCCACTCCCCCTTCTTGTGTGTTGTCTTTCAATAAAGCTTCGGGCCTGTGATTTCCCCCTTTCCTATCCCCTCCTACCCACTCCCCTATCCCATCACTTGTCTGTAATGCTTTGTTGTTTGGCGTTAGTGAATGCAAGAATGTTAGTGTAGCATGTGGTGTAATGTATAGCATAGGCTAGCCTGTACTGTGTATTATACTGTCATGTTATGTTTGACGACTGTTATTATTTATTATTTGCTGCTTCATGGCTTGCGCTGCGTCGCAGTAATGTTTGTATGATGACGATTGATTGTCAATAAAGCAATTTTCAATCAAAAAATCTGTTCTTATCAGTCCTTGTAAGGATAGATAGCTCGGAGAACCACTGGGGGCTATAAACACTAGCTTAGCGATCCAAGAGCGTTCCAGACGAAGCCGGCGACGAACTGCGGAGAAGAACCAGCGAAGACGACGATCCAGAAGGGAGAAGCCGCCATCGGGGAAGAAGCTCCGGGAGATCGCTGCCGGGAAGAAGAAGGAGAACTTCGGAGAAGAGCCGCTGCTGAAGGGGATCTTCGAAGAAGCTCGGCCGCAGAAGAAGAAGCTCGACGAGGAACCGCTGCGGAAGAAATTTCGTGGAAGAACCTCGGCCAGCAAGGAGAAGATTTGCATAGCTCCGCCCCCTTCGGGAAAGAGCTATCGAAGATCCTCCCCAAGCGACAGGAACAGCTGGAAGAAGCCATGGCCTCAACCAGCAACCCTGCCACCCAGAAGAAGAAGGCTGATGGACCAGGTGAGCCGACCCAGGCCAGGACATCTCCTCCTGAAGCCTCCTCAAGCCAACAGGCCACCAGGAAGCCGAACCAGGCTGCTCCAACCCTGGAGCCCTGGATGAAGCAGACGGTGGCCCTGAAGCTGAAGGAGGTGGACGGGAGAGTGCCGGACATGACGGAAGAAGTGTTCTGCCAGAAGATGCTCCTGGACCAGGGCTTCGCTAAGCCGGAGACCATCAGCATCCAGGCCTTCATGACCGGGATGTTCTTCGTGACCTTCGCTTCGATCAACATCTGCAGAAGGTACTGGGAGATGGTGAAAGCGGCGAGGCCTGAATCCCCTTTCTCTCGCTTTGTGGGCAACTGCCCTGTCCAAAGAGAGGAAAGGCGGGTGACGGTCTCAATGCGGAACCCACACACCCCCGGCAAAGACATCACCACGCTCCTGAAGCGGTTCTGCACAGTGGTGAGGGAACCCACCCACATCCTGAACGGACTCGGCTTCTGGACTGGCAAGTGGTCGGTAATCGTCCGACTGAACAAGGATTCGAGCGCGGAAGACGGCCTCCAGCACCTGCCCCAGTCATTCTCGCTGGGCAACTCCTACGGCCTCATCTACTACCCGGACATGCCGCAGATCTGCAGGAGATGCAGCAAGAAGGGTCATTCGGTGAAGGACTGCAAGGAGGACGCCTGCAAGAACTGCCGGGTAACAGGACACGAGACCAAAGACTGCCCGAAACGGACAATGTGCAACCTCTGCGGACAAGCAGCCCACTCCTACAAGGACTGCCCGAAGAGGGATCGATCCTGGGCAACTGTAGCGGCGAAAGCTCCGGCCAGAGGGAACCCCGCCCCAGCCAGAGCTCCAGCGGCGCAGAAGACCGGGAATAAGAAGGATGGTAAGAAGACAACAGTCCCTCCCCCCACTCTCCCGGCCCTCCCTCGCCCTACCCCTCCCACCCTCCCTCGCCCAGCCCTCCCCACCCCCCCGTCCCCAACCCCTGTCACCCCCACTGAGGCTCTCACCTTCTCCTACCCACCCATCTCAGTGGTCCTGTCACCTGCACCTCTCCCAACCCAGCCTCCCTTCTCCCCAGCTCCAGCAGCACTAACATCTTCCCCTCCAGCTGCTGGAGTCCTCTCCCTGGAGGATTTTCCCCCTCTTGTCTCCTCAGGTGCCATCCAGAGGAAGAGAAAGGTGAGGGACAGCCCAGCGGCTGAGTCCTCAAAGCGACAAGTCGTGGAAATCTGCGAAGATTCCCTTGCGCAGCAGGAGGAAATGGAGCAGATGGTGGAGGAACTCGTGTCTGAACCTGAGGTCATCGACTTCACAACAGACATCCAGGTGGCTACAATCCTGGAACAATTTCTGTCAGAGGGCCTGCTGGATCTTTCGGACCCGCCAGGCGAGGAGGATCCGCCCGATCGGACTGGTAACTAAGGTGTATCGTTTGCACTGACCTTCTTTATTCTCCCCCATGGCTGCTAAACTTAACATCTTTAGCCTCAATGTGAGGAGTGTTAGAGATAGGACTAGATGTCAGATGGTGCTAACTTTTCTTTCCAAGCAGTCGAGTGATGTATTTATGCTGCAGGAATGTACTCTCCCCTCTTCCAGGTCATACCATCATCTGGCCAGGCAGTGGACCCATGGCCCGTCCTACTGGTCTGGTGGGGGCGACTGTAAGTCTGCAGGGGTTGCCATCCTGATTAGGGGAAGCGTATTTACTGTTGACTCTGTCCAGGAGCTCGCCTGCGGCCGCTTGTTGGTCGTAGACGGTTCCTGGGCAGGAGAGCCGATTAGGCTCATCAACGTATACGCTCCCCCTATGAAGGCTGAGCGCCTGGAACTATTCCAGACCCTGCGGACCCAGCTCGCCACCACTAGGGCAGTGGTGATGGCCGGGGACTTCAACTGCCCCATCGAAGAGGATGGACGAAGTTCCGGCACTTCAATCAAACTGGATGTCAGTTCCAAACTGCTTATCGAGATGGTAACCGAAGCATCCTTGCAGGACGTTGTGGGCTCCATGGGGATCGGCTCTGTGAACTATTCATGGAGCCGACCCGATGGCTCACTTCGTTCTCGGATTGACTTTGTGTTCACCTCCCGGGCAGTCAAGCAGCATGGGCACTCCATGGTCCCCTGCTTCTTCTCTGACCACAGGGCCATTCTCTTCCAGGGTGCCATCGGCCACGGTTTTCCTCCCGGCCCTGGCTCCTGGAAGCTGAATTGTGCCCTGCTGGAAAGAGAGGAGGTACTGGCGGAACTTAGAGACGCCTATATTGTTTGGAGGAATGATAAAGTTTTCTTTGACAAAACCTGTGACTGGTGGGAATATGTTAAAGTTGAATTTCGTTGTTTCTTTCAGGCAAAAAGTCGTCAACAGGCGTGTGAGAGGAAGAGAGACTTCAGAGAGATGCAGCGTCAGCTGCGATCCCTGCAAGACCTCCTTCAATGCGGCTGGGACGTCAGGAAGGAGCTGGAGGAAGCCAAAAAGGGCCTGAAAAGGCACTTTGAGGAGGAATCCAAGCGAATTGTCTTTCGTTCCAAGGTGGAGAACCTGGAGAAGGGTGAGAAATGTAACTCGTTCTTTTTCAGGAAACTCCATGCCGGCCACACGCCCCTGAAGGAACTCCGAGATGAGACCGGAAACATGCATTCTGGGAAGAAGGAGGTGATGGGAGTCGTCACAGACTACTACCGAAGCCTCTACTCCCGGAAAACCACTGACCCCGAAGCCGCCGATAAATTCCTGTCAGGTATCACTAATCATCTTGATCCTGCAGGTACGGAGGCTATGGATGTACCCCTGACGGTGGAGGAACTGCTCTCTGCCGCTAAATCCTTCAGACCTGGCAGGACCCCGGGCAGTGATGGTCTCCCAGCAGAGCTCTATGTAGCGCTGGGGGACTTGATCTGTCCGGACCTGCTGGAGCTCTATGAGGAGATGGTGGTGGAGGGTAGAATGCCACCGTCCTTGAGAGAAGGCATGATCACGATCTTGTATAAGCGGAAGGGGGAGAGATGTGACCTGAAAAACTGGCGTCCCATCTCTCTCCTGAACGTGGACTACAAGATCCTCGCCAAAGTATTGACCAACAGACTGAAGGTTGTCATCGGACAGATCATCGGATCGGACCAAACCTGCGGCATTCCTGGCCGTAGGGTGGCCGACAGTCTTGCCCTGGTGAGGGACACGGTGCACTACATGCAAAGCCGCCGTGCACACGCGGCCCTGGTCAGTCTGGATCAGGAGAAGGCTTTTGACCGGGTCTCTCACGAATTCATGGGTAAGGCTCTGCGTAGGCTGCGGCTTGGCAGGTTGTTCTGTTTGTATGTTAACCTGATGTATTGTGACATTTACAGCTCGGTGCTGGTGAACGGCTGGAAGACTGACCCCTTTCCTGTATCGTCGGGGGTTAGACAAGGCTGTCCTCTTTCACCTCTCCTTTTTGTTTGTGTTATAGAGCTCTTCGCAGAGGCTATCCGGCAGAATGGAGAGATCAGAGGGATCACCGCACCAGGTCCAGGACACTTCGAGGTCAAATGCTCGCTGTACATGGACGACGTGACCGTCTTCTGCGCTGACCAGAGTTCGGTGACTGCACTCGTCCAGACCTGCGAGGAGTTCGGACGCGCTTCAGGGGCAAAAGTCAACTGCGGGAAGTCGGAAGCCATGCTCTTCGGAAAGTGGTACCTGCCTTCTCCTGCCTCCTTCCCGTTTACTATCAAGCCGGACTTCATCAAAATTCTGGGAGTCTGGTTCGGTAAGGAAGGTGCAGCCCTAAAGTCGTGGGAAGAACGCTTGGCCAAAGTCAACCAAAGGACCGGACTGTGGAGCCTCAGACAACTCACTATTGAGGGCAAAGCAATGGTCCTGCGTAACG